>NC_138302.1:24557500-24657500 GCF_965601325.2 Salmo salar | reverse complement strand
AGTAGAGAGAATGATTTATTTGAGCTTTTATTTCTTTCATCACATTCCCAGTGGGTCAGAAGTTTACATACACTCAATTAGTATTTGGTAGCATTGCCTTTAAATTGTTTAACTTGGGTCAAACGTTTCGGGTAGCCTTCCACAAGTTTTCCACAATAAGTTGGGCGAATTTTGGCCCATTCCTCCTGACAGAGCTGGTGTAATTGCGTCAGGTTTGTAGGCCTCCTTGTTCGCACACGCTTTTTCAGTTCTGCCCACATTTTCTATGGGATTGAGGTCAGGGCATTGTGATGGCCACTCCAATACTTTGACTTTGTTGTCCTTAAGCCATTTTGCCACAACTTTGGAAGTATGCTTGAGGTCATTGTCCATTTGGAAGACCCATTTGCAACCAAGCTTTAACTTCCTGACTGATGTCTTGAGATGTTGCTTCAGTATGTCCATATAATTTTAATTCCTCATGATGCCATCTATTTTGTGAAGTGCACCAGTCCCTCCTGCAGCAAAGCACCCCCACAACATGATGCTGCCACCCCCGTGCTTCACGGTTGGGATGGTGTTCTTCGGCTTGCAAGCCTCCCCCTTTTTCCTCCAAACATAACGATGGTCATTATGGCCAAAGAGTTCTATTTTTGTTTCATCAGGCCAGAGGACATTTCTCCAAAAAGTACGATCTTTGTCCCCATATGCAGTTGCAAACCGTAGTCTGGCTTTTTTATGGCGGTTTTGGAGCAGTGGCTTCTTCCTTGCTGAGCGGCCTTTCAGGTTATGTTGATATAGGACTTGTTTTAATGTGGATATAGATACTTTTGTACCTGTTTCCTCCAGCATTTTCACAAGGTCCTTTGCTGGAGTTCTGGGATTGATTTTCACTTTTCGCACCAAAGTACGTTCATCTCTAGAAGACAGAACGCGTATCCTCCTGAGCGGTATGACGGCTGCGTGGTCCCATGGTGTTTATACATGCGTACTATTGTTTGTACAGATGAACGTGGTATCTTCAGGAGTTTGGAAATTGCTCCCAAGGATGAACCAGACTTGTGGAGGTCTAAAAAAAAATTCGGAGCTCTTGGCTGATTTCTTTTGATTTTCCCATGATGTCAAGCAAAGAGGCACTGTGTTGGTAGGCCTTGAAATACATCCACTGGTACACCTCCAATTGACTCAAATGATGTAAATTTGCCTATCAGAAGCTTCTATAGCCATGACATCATTTTCTGGAATTTTCCAAGCTGTTTAAAGGCACAGTCAACTTAGTGTATGTAAACTTCTGACCCACTGGAATTGTGATACAGTGAATTATAAGTGAAATAATCTGTCTGTAAACAATTGTTCGAAAAATTACTTGTCATGCACAAAGAAGATGTCCTAACCGACTTGCTAAAACTTTAGTTTGTTAACAAGAAATTTGTGGAGTGGTTGAAAAACTAGTTTTAATAACTCCAACCTAAGTGTATGTTAACTTCTGACTTCAACTGCATGTCATTACAAACGTTGTTATATAGAATTTGTAAGGCACTAACTATATGCATTGGGACCACATCACACACACACACACACACACCACACACACACACACACACACACACACACACACACACACACACACACACACACACACACACACACGCATGTGTATACCGTGAGATGACGATGTGTAACGAACAATAGGGAAATATCAAATCAAAGTTCATTGTTGTCACTTCCATAGATTTGCAGATGTTATTGCAGGTGCAGTGAAATGCTTGTGTTTCTAGCTCCTACAGTGTAATAATACCTAGCAATACAAAACAATACGCACAGAATCCCAAAAAGTACAGGTTTGTGTCAAGAACTGCAGCACTACTGGGTTTTTCACGCTCAACAGTTTCCTGTGTGTATCAAGAATGGTCCACCACCCAAAGGACATCCAGCCAACTTGACACAACTGTGGGAAGCATTGGAGTCAGCATGGACCCCTGTGGAATGCTTTCAACACCTCTAGTCAGAAGCAGTGGCGTAGCACGCAGCCACATACATTTTGTTTAAATGTATTTTATTTGTGTTCTTTTTTTTGGGTGGGTGTGTGCTACGCCACTGCTTATAAGTTGAGTATATCTATAAGAAAAATAACATGAATGATATCCAGCTATGGATTTGGTTTGCTAACTTGCTAGCTAGGTGGCTAGATGTCAAGATCAAGCTTCTAGGTTACAGCAGAGACATTCAATCCCTTCCTGAATCAAGATCCCTGTTGCATAAATTGTTTGGTGCGTTAAAATGTTTTAAATAATAATAATAATAATTTGGGTTGAAATAGCACCCCCTTGTGTGCACTTCCGGTAATACCGTATGCTCCAGTATGGTACAGAAACGGTACGACGGTGTGAATATCTGCATACCGCCTAACCCTACCGCTGTCCATCATCATTATCTGCAAAATCTCTGTATCACTTATTAACTTCTCCCCTCGTCTCTCCAGCATCCATTCTCCTCTTCTATTGTAAACTTCTGTGACTCCTGAAGACGCTCCACTGTTGGACATGACGCTCTTCTGCTCCACTTTCCAACCGTTAGACTTGACACAGCTGCCAGCAGTCACAAGCACGAACACACACACACACACACACACACACACACACACACACACACACACACACACACACACACACACACACACACACACACCACACACACACACACACACACACACACTGATACAGTATACACACACACAGTTCACATATAGACTCTCTCTCACACACACACACGCACACGCACGCACACGCACACGCACGCACACGCACACGCACACACACACTCACACACTGATACAGTATACACACACACAGTTCACACATAGACTCTCTCTCACACACACACACATACACACACACACACACACGCACACACACACACTGATACAGTATACACACACACAGTTCACACATAGACTCTCTCTCTCACACACACACACACACACACACACACACACACACACACACACACACACACACACACACACACACACACACACACACACACACACACACACACACACTGATACAGTATACACACACACAGTTCACACATAGACTCTCTCTCTCACACACACACACACACTTCAAAAGGAAACACAACAATGCGATCCTCTCTGAAGGAAAAGACAGCCAGTATCAGTCATCGTTGTCACCCTCTTCATCTATCCGCTTCTCTCTCACTTTCTTTTTCTCTCTCTGCTACTCTTGAAAGTCAACAGGAAGGAGCAGGTCCATCTTTGATTCATTTGATCTCTTCTAACTAGTGTTTCACATCTCTCTATCAGTCCTCTCTCCACTTCTCATCTTCTGATCTAATGCTCCACGATGGACTCCAGCAGTGTCTTCGAGTGTCACAGACAGCAGAATACCAGTATTTGTAGGTTTTTCTCTTCTGTGAGTGCCAGTGATGTAAACTCATTGTCACCAGTATGTCTAACACAGTCTAAGTTTCTTTAAGAGTGTTTACCTGTTGATAATATCGTGGCAGCAGCAGTTCACATGAATCCACAAAGGGCCTGACATTGCAAACAAACCTCAGTGTGTGTGTGTCTATACGTATTCATGCCCATAGGCCTGTGCAGCGTGTGTGTTTCTGTGTGTATGCCTGGTACTGTGTGTGTGTGTGTGTGTGTGTGTGTGTGTGTGTGTGTGTGTGTGTGTGTGTGTGTGTGTGTGTGTGTGTGTGTGTGTGTGTGTGTGTGTCTGTGTGTGTGTGTGTGTGTGTGTGTGTGTGTGTGTGTGTGTGTGTGTGTGTGTGTGTGTGTGTGTGTGTGTACTTGTGCATGTTAATAATGTAAAGGCTCCTGGTTAGAGGATATGCCATAGCTGACTGTTTCCCCTCCCTGTATACTGCTGTAGTAGAACACTGGTAAAAGTTATCTCACCTGTAAAAAGACACACACACTACAGGCTAACACTGAACACTAACCATCACCACTAACACTAGGTCTAGAGGCTAACACTGAACACTAACCATCACCACTAACACTAGGTCTAGAGGCTAACACTGAACACTAACCATCACCACTAACACTAGGCCTAGAGGCTAACACTGAACACTAACCATCACCACTAACACTAGGTCTAGAGGCTAACACTGAACACTAACCATCACTACTAACACTAGGTCTAGAGGCTAACACTGAACACTAACCATCACTACTAACACTAGGCCTAGAGGCTAACACTTAACACTAACCATCACCACTAACACTAGACCTAGAGGCTAACACTGAACACTAACCATCACCACTAACACTAGGCCTAGAGGCTAACACTGAACACTAACCATCACCACTAACACTAGGCCTAGAGGCTAACACTGAACACTAACCATCACCACTAACACTAGGCCTAGAGGCTAACACTGAACACTAACCATCACCACTAACACTAGGCCTAGAGGCTAACACTGAACACTAACCATCACCACTAACACTAGGCCTAGAGGCTAACACTGAACACTAACCATCACCACTAACACTAGGTCTAGAGGCTAACACTGAACACTAACCATCACTACTAACACTAGGTCTAGAGGCTAACACTGAACACTAACCATCACCACTAACACTAGGCCTAGAGGCTAACACTGAACACTAACCATCACCACTAACACTAGGCCTAGAGGCTAACACTGAACACTAACCATCACCACTAACACTAGGTCTAGAGGCTAACACTGAACACTAACCATCACCACTAACACTAGGCCTAGAGGCTAACACTGAACACTAACCATCACCACTAACACTAGGCCTAGAGGCTAACACTGAACACTAACCATCACCACTAACACTAGGTCTAGAGGCTAACACTGAACACTAACCATCACCACTAACACTAGGTCTAGAGGCTAACACTGAACACTAACCATCACTACTAACACTAGGTCTAGAGGCTAACACTGAACACTAACCATCACTACTAACACTAGGCCTAGAGGCTAACACTGAACACTAACCATCACCACTAACACTAGGTCTAGAGTCTAACACTGAACACTAACCATCACCACTAACACTAGGTCTAGAGGCTAACACTGAACACTAACCATCACCACTAACACTAGGCCTAGAGGCTAACACTGAACACTAACCATCACCACTAACACTAGGCCTAGAGGCTAACACTGAACACTAACCATCACCACTAACACTAGGTCTAGAGGCTAACACTGAACACTAACCATCACCACTAACACTAGGTCTAGAGGCTAACACTGAACACTAACCATCACCACTAACACTAGGCCTAGAGGCTAACACTGAACACTAACCATCACCACTAACACTAGGCCTAGAGGCTAACACTGAACACTAACCATCACCACTAACACTAGGTCTAGAGACTAACACTAAACACTAACCATCACCACTAACACTAGGTCTAGAGGCTAACACTGAACACTAACCATCACCACTAACACTAGGCCTAGAGGCTAACACTGAACACTAACCATCACCACTAACACTAGGCCTAGAGGCTAACACTGAACACTAACCATCACCACTAACACTAGGCCTAGAGGCTAACACTGAACACTAACCATCACCACTAACACTAGGCCTAGAGGCTAACACTGAACACTAACCATCACCACTAACACTAGGTCTAGAGGCTAACACTGAACACTAACCATCACCACTAACACTAGGTCTAGAGGCTAACACTGAACACTAACCATCACCACTAACACTAGGTCTAGAGGCTAACACTGAACACTAACCATCACCACTAACACTAGGTCTAGAGGCTAACACTAAACACTAACCATCACCACTAACACTAGGTCTAGAGGCTAACACTGAACACTAACCATCACTACTAACACTAGGTCTAGAGGCTAACACTGAACACTAACCATCACCACTAACACTAGGTCTAGAGGCTAACACTGAACACTAACCATCACCACTAACACTAGACCTAGAGGCTAACACTGAAACTAACCATCACCACTAACACTAGGTCTAGAGGCTAACACTGAACACTAACCATCACTACTAACACTAGGCCTAGAGGCTAACACTGAACACTAACCATCACTACTAACACTAGGTCTAGAGGCTAACACTGAACACTAACCATAACCACTAACACTAGGCCTAGAGGCTAACACTGAACACTAACCATCACCACTAACACTAGGCCTAGAGGCTAACACTGAACACTAACCATCACCACTAACACTAGGCCTAGAGGCTAACACTGAAACTAACCATCACCACTAACACTAGGCCTAGAGGCTAACACTGAACTGGTGAATGTTCAGTCACTTAACATGTGTTGTGTGTTAATATTGATGAAGAAATGAGGCCTGTGTGAAGTCCATTACAGTCCATTGGGTTGCGATGTTGGTTCTGTTAATTAGGGTTGCCATATTGGGTCGATTTCAAGCCTCGACTCATCTAATGGGTTTCCATTGAGTTGTATTGACGTTTGACGGTACACTATAATCGAGCCTGTGGTGAGATCCTGAGGTTACAGGGTTTTCCTCCAACTGGGCATCCAGTCCCTGTAGGGAATCAGAATCGATATTTGTATTAAAAGGTTCAAATTGCAACAGAGTAGGAGCACAAGAGAGCACAATTACATTACACATCACCTCCACTCCACATCCAAACAAATACACCCCGTGTTCACAAAAGGTTTTACACCATAGCTGTTCTCCATTTACCTCTCTGTTTGAGTCCCATAGCTGCTTTAGGATTCACCCCACATCCCTGCTTCACCACTCACTTCCTCACATCCCTGCTTCACCACTCACTTCCTCACATCCCTGCTTCACCACTCACTTCCTCACATCCCTGCTTCACCATTCACTTCCTCAAATCTCTGCTTCACCATTCACTTCCTCACAGCCCTGCTTCACCACTCACTTCCTCACATCCCTGCTTCACCACTCACTTCCACACATCCCTGCCTCACCACTCACTTCCTCACATCCCTGCTTCACCGCTCACTTCCTCACAACCCTGCTTCAACACTCACTTCCTCACAGCCCTGCTTCACCACTCACTGCCTCACATCCCTGCTTCACCGCTCACTTCCTCACAACCCTGCTTCACCACTCACTTCCTCACATCCCTGCTTCACCGCTCACTTCCTCACAACCCTGCTTCACCACTCACTTCCTCACATCCCTGCTTCACCGCTCACTTCTTCACATCCCTGCTTCACCGCTCACTTCCTCATGCCCCTGCTTCACCACACACACACACACACACACACCTAGCAAACACACTCTCTATCATGGTGGTCATAGTGGGATTTAGCCCAGTGGATCACACAACCGCTGTTTCAACCTCTTCTCGTTAGATCCTCAGTAACACACACACACACACACACACACAACCTCTCATCTGATCACACACACACACACAACCTCTCATCTGATCACACACACACAACCTCTCATCTGATCACACACACACACACACACACACACAAACTCTCATCTGATCACACACACACACACACACACAACCTCTCATCTGATCACACACACACACACACACACACACAACCTCTCATCTGATCACACACACAAACACACACACACACAACCTCTCATCTGATCACACACACACACACACACCACACACACACAATCTCTCATCTGATCACACACACACACACACACAACCTCTCATCTGATCACACACACAAACACACAACCTCTCATCTGATCACACACACAAACACACAACCTCTCATCTGATCACACACACACACACACACAACCTCTCATCTGATCACACACAGACACACACAACCTCTCATCTGATCACACACAAACACACAACCTCTCATCTGATCACACACACACACACAACCTCTCATCTGATCACACACACACACAACCTCTCATCTGATCACACACACAAACACACAACCTCTCATCTGATCACACACACACACACAACCTCTCATCTGATCACACACAGACACACACAACCTCTCATCTGATCACACACAAACACACAACCTCTCATCTGATCACACACACACACACAACCTCTCATCTGATCACACACACACACAACCTCTCATCTGATCACACACAAACACACAACCTCTCATCTGATCACACACACAAACACACAACCTCTCATCTGATCACACACAAACACACAACCTCTCATCTGATCACACACACACACACACACACACACACACACACACACACACACACACACACACACACACACACACACACACACAACCTCTCATCTGATCACACACACAATCTCTCATCTGATCACACACACACAACCTCTCATCTGATCACACACACACACACACAACCTCTCATCTGATCACACACACACACACAACCTCTCATCTGATCACACACACACACACACAACCTCTCATCTGATCACACACACAAACTCTCATCTGATCACACACACACACACACACACACACACACACACAACCTCTCATCTGATCCCACACACACACACACACACACACACACACACACACACACACACACACACACACACAACCTCTCATCTGATCACACACACACACACAACCTCTCATCTGATCACACACACACACAACCTCTCATCTGATCACACACACACACAACCTCTCATCTGATATCACACACAAACACACAACCTCTCATCTGATATCACACACACAAACACACAACCTCTCATCTGATCTCTCACACACACACACACACACACACAACCTCTCATTTGATCACACACACACAACCTCTCATCTGATCACACACACACACACACAACCTCTCATCTGATATCACACACACATTCACACGCACACACACACAAACACAACAATTGCTCATCTGATCACACACACACACACACACACACACACACACACACACACACACACACACACCTCTCATTTGATCACACACACACACACACCCACACACACACAAACACAACAACCTCTCATTTGATCACACACACACACACACCCACACACACACACACAAACACAACAACCTCTCATCTGATCACACACACACAAACAACCTCTCATTTGATCACACACACAGACACACACAGACACACACACACACACACACACACACACACACACACACACACACACACACACACACACACAACCTCTCATCTGATCACACACACACACACACACACACAACCTCTCATCTGATCACACACACACACACACACACACACACATACACACACACACACACACACACAAACACAACAATTGCTCATCTGATCACACACACACACACAACCTCTCATTTGATCACACACACACACACACACACACACACACACACACACACACACACACACACACACACACACACACACACACACCTCTCATCTGATCACACCACACACACACACACACACACACACACACACACACACACAACCTCTCATCTGATCACACACAACCTCTCATTTGATCACAGACACACAACCTCTAATTTGATCACACACACACACACACACACACACACACACACACACACACACACACACACACACACACACACACACACACACACACACACACAGAGACCTCCCCTTTGACACAGATTCACACATACTCACACTCAAGCCCTTTGTCTCCCTAACCCCTGTTAGATCCTCCATACAGCTCTGATCAGAATACTGCTGAGCCCCTACGATGATCACAGGACCCTTTGACAGAGAGAGACCGATGATGTAGGGTAGATGATCATGCAATATGCATGGTGCGGTAGGAGCGTGGGATGCTGAAACGCTACATATAGCTAAATCTCACCGCATACTGAACACTATTAGAAAACAAGGTGCTATCTAGACTCTAAAAGGGTTCTTTGGCTGTCCCCATAGGAGAACCCTTTGAATAAACTTTTTTGGTTCCAGGTAGAACCCCTTTTGGTTCCAGGTAGAACTATTTTGGGTTCCATGTAGAGCCCTCTGTGTAAAGGGTTCTACATGGCAGATTATGTGTTTAGATCAGTATATAATGATATTTAATTGAAGTACAGCATTCATCCAGGCTTTTGAGGGAGAGAGAGGGAGAGGGAGAGATAGAGGGAGAGAGAGGTGGAGAGAGAGAGACAGATTATGTGTTTAGATCAGTATGTAATCAGATTTAGTTGAACTACAGCATTCATCCAGGCTTTTGAGGGAGAGAGAGGGAGAGAGGGGGAGAGGGAGAGAGAGAGGGAGAGAGAGGGGGAGAGGGAGAGAGAGGGGGAGAGAGAGAGAGGGAGAGGGAGAGAGACAGATTATGTGTTTTGATCAGTATGTAATCAGATTTAATTGAACTACAGCATTCATCCAGGCTTTTGAGGGAGAGGGAGAGAGAGGGGGAGAGGGAGAGAGAGGGGGAGAGAGAGAGAGGGAGAGAGAGAGAGACAGATTATGTGTTTAGATCAGTATGTAATCAGATTTAATTGAACTACAGCATTCATCCAGGCTTTTGAAAAATGTATCTAAAGAGTTTGGGAATCCCTGAAAAGAGTGTTCTCTGATGCTAGATACTGTTGCTTCTATCTGAAAAACATCGTTCTCGCTCTTGCACAGCTCTCACATTACTTCAGATAGTCTGACATCACAAGGGAAGGATCAAGGATCCTACAAAGCCCTACACCTCTCCTCCTCTCCTCTTGTCTCCTCCCGTCTCCTCCCCTCACTTCTCCTCTGCTATTCACGACAGCCAAGCCTTCAAGTGTGACTCTCACACTCTGACAGATGATTAGAAGACCCAGACCTCTGCCACTACATGGCCCACACACACACACACACGCACGCACGCACGCACGCACATACGTACGTAAAGTTGTAACAGAATGGAATACTTCCATTTGTTGTACTGTTAATAGTGTATGACTACATAGGTTACTGTGGCTGGCTGAAACTAGCCATAAATAATGCCATATACAAGAACTGAGTATACTGTGAACAAATACAGGAGACCATTCTTAACTAGTGGGTTTGGATTTGCTCGTAGCTCTTTCGGTGTTTTACACTAACCTCTCTGCCGTTCTCTCTGTCCGTCTGTCCATCCGTCCATCTGTCCGTCTGTCTGTAGATTCTGATTGGAGAGGTGACAACGTTCTTTGTGAAAGCGGAGGGGGCTCAGGAGAAGACCATTGTGACGGCTGACTGCTGTTACTTCAACCCCCTCCTCCGCAGGATAGTACGCTTCCTGGGTGAGCCTCGCCTATAGGTCCCACTGTACATGATTCATAACATTATACCCTGATGAAGACAGCTTGGCTGTGGAAACGTTGGATATTACATTTTTGCATCTGAGCTCCTAGAGTATTTTCAAGTTTTCTACTCCGCCAGCCAGCACCTCGCCTTAATAGGTGTGCGTTTCTTTTTCCTCTAGATCCCACTGTACATTAGACCATATTGAACCTGGTGTATATTGGGCATGCTGCCTCACTACTGTCATTCAGCATAGAATTAAAGGTTTTATCTCTCTCTGCCCTCTCGTCTGTCTCTCTATTTCTCCCTTCTCCTCTCCCTCTCTTCCTATCCCTCTCTCTCTCCTCCCCCATCCTCTCCCCTCACCCTCCACCTCCTCCACCCCCCTTCTCCTCCTCCACCCCCTCAGGCGTCTACTCCTTTGGCCTCTTCGCCACCACCATCTTCGCCAACGCAGGCCAGGTGGTGACAGGAAACCAGACCCCTCACTTCCTGTCTGCCTGCCGCCCCAACTACACAGTCTTGGGCTGCCAGTCCCCCATGCAGTACATCACAGAGCGTCGCGCCTGCACCGGGAACCCCTACCTGGTGGCGTCCGCACGCAAGTCCTTCCCCTCCAAGGACGCGGCCCTCAGCATCTACTCTGCTGTCTACACAGTGGTATGAACTAGGGGGATGTTAGAGGGGAAGGAATAAAGTGTGACACCGGGAATAATAGATATGTTTTCTGATATCAGTGTTTTGAAGTGTGAATCAAATCAAATCAAATTTATTTATATAGCCCTTCTTACATCAGCTGATATCTCAAAGTGCTGTACAGAAACCCAGCCTAAAACCCCAAACAGCAAGCAATGCAGGTGTAGAAGCACGGTGGCTAGGAAAAACTCCCTAGAAAGGCCAGAACCTAGGAAGAAACCTAGAGAGGAACCAGACTATGAGGGGTGGCCAGTCCTCTTCTGGCTGTGCCGGGTGGAGATTATAACAGAACATGGCCAAGATGTTCAAATGTTCATAAATGACCAGCATGGTCAAATAATAATATTCACAGTTGTCGAGGGTGTAACAAGTCAGCACCTCAAGAGTAAATGTCAGTTGGCTTTTCATAGCCGATCATTGAGAGTATCTCTACCGCTCCTGCTGTCTCTAGAGAGTTGAAAACAGCAGGTCTGGGACAGGTAGCACGTCCGGTGAACAGGTCAGGGTTCCATAGCCGCAGGCAGAACAGTTGAAACTGGAGCAGCAGCACGGCCAGGTGGACTGGGGACAGCAAGGAGTCATCATGTCAGGTAGTCCTGAGGCATGGTCCTAGGGCTCAGGTCCTCCGAGAGAGAAAGAGAGAAAGAGAGAATTAGCGAGAGCATACTTAAATTCACACAGGACACCGGATAAGACAGGAGATATACTCCAGATATAACCGACTGACCCTAGCCCCCCGACACATAAACTACTGCAGCATAAATACTGGAGGCTGAGACAGGAGGGGTCAGGAGACACTGTGACCCCATCCAACAATACCCCCGGACAGGGCCAAACAGGAAGGATATAACCCCACCCACTTTGCCAAAGCACAGCCCCCACACCACTAGAGGGATATCTTCAACCACCAACTTACCATCCTGAGACAAGGCCGAGTATAGCCCACAAAGATCTCCGCCACGGCACAACCCAAGGGGGGGCACCAAGCCAGACAGGAAGACCACATCAGTGACTCAACCCACTCAAGTGACGCACCCCTCCTAGGGACGGTATGGAAGAACACCAATAAGCCAGTGACTCAGCCCCTGTAATAGGGTTAGAGGCAGAGAATCCCAGTGGAGAGAGAGGAACCGGCCAGGCAGAGACAGCAAGGGCGGTTCGTTGCTCCAGAGCCTTTCCGTTCACCTTCACACTCCTGGGCCAGACTACACTCAATCATAGGACCCACTGAAGAGATGAGTCTTCAGTAAAGACTTAAAAACCTCTTACATCTAGACGTTCCGCTAGCGGAACACCGCTCCAATATCCAATGATAGGGCGTGGCGCGAAATACAAACTACTCGAAAATCCAAAAACTTCCATTTTTCAAACATATGACTATTTTACACCATTTTAAAGACAAGACTCTCCTTTATCTAACCACACTGTCCGATTTCAAAAAGGCTTTACAACGAAAGCAAAACATTAGATTATGTCAGGAGAGTACCCAGACAGAAATAATCAGACACCCATTTTTCAAGCTAGCATATAATGTCACAAAAACCAAAACCACAGCTAAATGCAGCACTAACCTTTGATGATCTTCATCAGATGACACTCCTAGGACATTATGTTTTCAATACATGCATGTTTTGTTCAATCAAGTTCATATTTATATCAAAAACCAGCTTTTTACATTAGCATGTGACGTTCAGAACTAGCATTCCCACCGAACACTTCCGGTGAATTTACTAAATTACTCACGATAAACGTTCACAAAAAACATAACAATTATTTTAAGAATTATAGATACAGAACTCCTTTATGCAATCGCGGTGTCCGATTTTAAAATAGCTTTTCGGTGAAAGCACATTTTGCAATATTCTGAGTAGATAGCCCGGCCATCACAGGCTAGCTATTTTGACACCCACCAAGTTTGGTACTCACCAAACTGAGATTTACTATAAGAAAAATTGGATTACCTTTGCTGTTCTTCGTCAGAATGCACTCCCAGGACTTCTACTTCAACAACAAATGTTGGTTTGGTTCCAAATAATCCATAGTTATATCCAAATAGCGGCGTTTTGTTCGTGCGTTCAAGACACTATCCGAAGGGTAACGAAGGGCGACGCGCCGGCGCACGCCCGTCTCATTGTTCTCAGATCGACCACTATCCAAATGCGCTACTGTTTTTCAGCCAGAGACTGCAGAGTCATCATTCAACGTTCTGGCGCCTTCTGAGAGCCTATGGGAGCCTTAGAAAGTGTCACGTTACAGCAGAGATCCTCTGTTTTGGATAGAGATGACAAAGAAGGCCAAGAAATGGTCAGACAGGGTACTTCCTGTACAGAATCTTCTCAGGTTTTGGCCTGCCATTTGAGTTCTGTTATACTCACAGACACCATTCAAACAGTTTTAGAAACCTTTGAGTGTTTTCTATCCAAAGCTACTAATTATATGCATATTCTAGTTTCTGGGCAGGAGTAATAACCAGATTAAATCGGGTACGTTTTTTATCCGGCCGTGAAAATACTGCCCCCTATCCATAACAAGTTAAAGGTTGAGACCGAGTCTGCATCTCTCACATGGGTAGGCAGACTATTCCATAAAAATGGAGCTCTATAGGAGAAAGCCCTGCCTCCAGCTGTTTGCTTAGAAATTCTAGGGACAATTAGGAGCCCTGCGTCTTGTGACCGTAGCGTACGTGTAGGTATGTACGGCAGGACCAAATCGAAAAGATAAGTAGGAGCAAGCCCATGTAATGCTTTGTAGGTTAGCAGTAAAACCTTGTATGTTTCCGTACATTTCTATGTGCTTATGTTGAGATAGAGGGTATATCTAGAATTTATATATCTGTGTGTGCTTCTGTGGAGGTGCTGTATATCTAGACTCTATAGCTCTGTCTGCTTCTGTGGAGGTACTGTATATTTAGACTTGTATATCTGTGTGTATGTCTGTGGAGGTATATCTAAACTCCATAGCTCTGTGTGTGCTTCTGTGGAGTTACTGTATATCTAGACTGTATAGCTCTGTGTGTACTTCTGTGGAGGTACTGTATATTTAGACTTTATAGCTCTGTGTGTGCTTCTGTGTGTGCTTCTGTGGAGTTACTGTATATCTAGACTGTATAGCTCTGTGTGTACTTCTGTGGAGGTACTGTATATTTAGACTTTATAGCTCTGTGTGTGCTTCTGTGTGTGCTTCTGTGGAGGTACTGTATATCTAGAATGTATAGCTTTGTGTGTGCTTCTGTGGAGGTACTGTATATCTAGAATGTATAGCTCTGTGTGTGCTTCTGTGGAGGTACTGCATATCTAGCCTTTATAGCTCTGTGTTCACTTCTGTGGAGGTACTGTATATCTAGACTTTATATCTCTGCTTGCATCTTAACCTCCACCTCTGTGTGTGTGTGTCTGCAGAGTAGCTTTTAAAGGAACTATTCCTTTCTGTGTGTGTGTTTCAGATGTACGTGACGCTGGTGTTCCGTACAAAGGGCACCCGGCTGACCAAGCCCACCCTGTGTCTGACCCTCCTGTCCCTGGCTGTGCTGGTGGGGGTGGTGAGGGTTACGGAGTACAGGAACCATTGGGGTGACGTCCTGGCTGGATACCTGACCGGAGGTGCCATCGCTGCCTTCCTGGTGAGGGGACTGGGGAAGTGGTAGAAATGGGGGTAGGGGTGGAGGGTAGGGGTGGAGGGTAGGGGTGGCAGGTAGGGGTGGTGGATAGGGGTGGCGGGTAGGGGTGGTGGGTAGAAGTGGGGGTAGGGGTGGTGGGTAGGGGTGATGGGTAAGGGTGGGTAACGTCCTGGTTGGATACCTGACCGGAGGGGCCATCGCTGTCTTCCTAGTGAAGGGACTGGGGGAGTAGAGGTAGGGATGAAGGCTAGATGGGGAGATGGGGTAATGGTAGGTGTAGGGGTGGGGGTGGGGATGAAGGCTACATGGGGAGATGGGGTAATGGTGGGTGTAGGGGTGGGTGTAGGGGTGGGGATGAAGGCTAGATGGGGAGATGGGGTAATGGTGGGTGTAGGGGTGGGGATGAAGGCTACATGGGGAGATGGGGGTAATGGTGGGTGTAGGGGTGGGGATGAAGGCTACATGGGGAGATGGGGGTAATGGTGGGTGTAGGGGTGGGGATGAAGGCGTGGGGGAATGGTGGGTGTAGGGGTGGGGATGAAGGCTAGATGGGGAGATGGGGGTAATGGTGGGTGTAGAGGTAGGGATGAAGGCTAGATGGAGATGGGGGTAATGGTGGGTGTAGGGGTGGGGATGAAGGCTACATGGGGAGATGGGGGTAATGGTGGGTGTAGGGGTGGGGATGAAGGCTAGATGGGGAGATGGGGGTAATGGTGGGTGTACGGGTGGGGATGAAGGCTACATGGGGAGATGGGGGTAATGGTGGGTGTACGGGTGGGGATGAAGGCTACATGGGGAGATGGGGGTAATGGTGGGTGTAGGGGTGGGGATGAAGGCTAGATGGGGAGATGGGGGTAATGGTAGGTGTAGGGGTGGGGATGAAGGCTACATGGGGAGATGGGGGTAATGGTGGGTGTAGAGGTAGGGATGAAGGCTAGATGGGGAGATGGGGGTAATGGTGGGTGTAGGGGTGGGGATGAAGGCTAGATGGGGAGATGGGGGTAATGGTGGGTGTACGGGTGGGGATGAAGGCTAGATGGGGAGATGGGGGAAATGGTGGGTGTACGGGTGGGGATGGGGACATTGGGGATTTTGTGCATTACCCATTCAGTTTCAAGTTAGAGCTGCAATGTTTCAATTTACATCACTTTAAATAACTTGACTTTGGCAGCACATTTTTACAGACTCTCTCTCTCTCTCTCTCTCCTACTCTCTCTTTCCTTCTCTCCCTACCCCTTCTCTCTACATCTATCGCTCTCATTCTCTCTCTCTGTCTGTCTTTCCATCCCTCTTTCAAACTCCACCTCTCTCTACCAGGTGACATGTGTGATCAACAACTTCCAGCAGACGGCGTCAGCCCTGCCCCCGCTGCCCCCCCAGCGCCCTCAGCCCCCCCACGGCATGCCGCTGTCCACCCTACCTCGCGTGGAGAGTCCACTTGAAAAGTTAAGTTGCCCTCAGGTAAGGGCTGGGGGTCACAGGGGAAAGTGTTCTCATAAAATGAGCCGTCCTCAAATCTCTTGTAAATATGAATTCAAATATGAATGTGAATTCAATCAATTCATTCGTTCATATTCATTCTTACAAGAAGGGTATTTTTTTATGGGTCTCTTTAGTTTATTGGTTTGGTTGTTACATGTGTTCTCTCGCCTGGTTAACCCTCATATCCCTTATGATTAACCGGGAGAAATCAAGTTAAAATAGATTATACTGTTCAATAATAATATCCTCCCCTTTTCCAGCTTTATGAAACCCGATCTGTCTAAACCTTGTCCCATCCCCTCCCAACACAGACCTATACCTCTTTAAATCTTCCAATCCTATTTGTATTATTTCCCTCTGTCACCCTGTACTTCTAATTCTTTAACACATTCCTATCCTTCTTGCCTCCTGACCTTGTTCTCTCCTTCTCTCTCCCCTCCCCCAGGTTCCAAGACTTCCATACACTGAGATCACATGACCATCAGCCATACCTGTGCCCCGCCCCTCCCGATGTGCTCCTCCCCTCGCGGCGCTTCATCTCCAGCGAAGTCTAGACCTGCCCTCCGTCTCCGAGCACCACGCCCCCTGCCCCGCCCACCCTGAGGGGCGGCCCCCTCTCCGGCGCTCGTTCTCCACCCAGGTCTAGAACATGGAACCTAGAACCTAAATCACCCAGATCCAACCTCAAAACAACCTTACCTGGGCGGGACTACCTGGACTTGTCCAATAAGAAAGGCTTGTTTTTGTTTTCCGTTGCAAAACATTTTGCTACGGTGTGCAGTAACGAATATGACCCTGAAGTAGGTAGAAGTTTACCCTAACCATTAATACATGGTCAAATATCTTGTCATCCTTGTATGGTTAGGGTTGGGGGTAAGGGGAATCTGATCCTAGATCTGTGGTTAGTCTCAATCACCATGGAGACAACCCAGGCCATGGCCATGGTAACCGGCTAAGTCCTCTGTGGGCTAAACGGATTTGATCGGATATGGCGTCCTTTCCCTCTGTCTGTCTCGACCTAGTTCATCAAAAGTATTTTTTTGCCTCCTACTCTTTAGATTTTTTCCCAAGATAACCCAGTGGTGTACAAATACAAGCTCACCAAAGCCAAGACTACTAAGAGCTGTGGAAGCAATTACAGTACCTTTTCCTTCGTCACAGTTCTATTGTTTTGTCTCCACTTCTCCTTTTGGGTCTCCTCCTTTTCTTCTTCTACTACTCTACTTTAATGTACAGACAGAGAACACTAAACAGTGGTTGAACGACACAGAAAGAAGGGCACGGTGGATAAAAATGTTAAAAACACAGTGGAAAGATGAGATCAATATACAGTACCAGTCAAACGTTTGGACACACCTACTCATTCAAGGGGTTCTCTTTATTTTTACTATTTTCTACATTGTAGAATAATAGTGAAGACATCAAAACTATAAAATATCACACATGGAATCATGTCGTAACCCAAAAAGTTTTAAACAAATCAAAATATATTTTATATTTGAGATTCTTCAAAGTAGCCACCATTTACCTTGATGACAGCTTTGCACACTCTTGGCATTCTCTAAACCAGCTTCACCTGGAATGCATTTCCAACAATCTTGAAGGAGTTCCTACATACGCTGAGCACATGTTGGCTGCTTTTTACTTCACTCTGCTGTCCAACTCATCCCAAACTATCTCCTTCTTGGTCAAATAGGCCTTACACAGCCTGGAGGTGTGTTGGGTCATTGTCCTGTTGAAAATCAGCAATGGCGTATTGCTACAGAATGCTGTGGTAGCCATGCTGGTTAAGTGTGTGCGTTTCACGAGACACGGCGGTTGGAACCAAAAATCTCAAATTTGGACTCATCAGACCAAAGGACAGATTTCCACCGGTCTAATGTCTATTGCTCATATTTCTTGGCCCAATCAAGTCTCTTCTTCTTATTGGTGTCCTTTAGTAGTGGTTTCTTTGCAGCAATTCATGTTGAGATGTGTCTGTTACTTGAACTCTGTGAAGCATTTATTTGAGCTGCAATTTCTGAAGCTGGTAATGAACTTATCCTCTGCAGCAGAGGTAACTCTTGGTTTTCCTTTCCTGTGGCGGTCCAAATGAGAGCAAGTTTCATCACAGCGCTTGATGGTTTTTGCGACTGCACTTGAAGAAACTTTCAAAGTTCTTGAAATGTTCCGTATTGACTGACCATCATGTCTTCAAGTAATGATGGACTGTCGTTTCTCTTTGCTTATTTGAGCTGTTCTTGCTATAATATGGACTTGGTCTTTTACCAAGTAGGGCTATCTTCTGTATACCACCTCTACCTTGTCACAACACAACTGATTCACCTCAAACGCATTAAGAAGGAAAGAAATTCCAGAAATTAACTTTTAAGAAGGCAAACCTGTTAATTGAAATGCATTCCAGGTGACTACCTCATGAAGCTGGTTGAGAGAATGTCAAAAGTGTGCAAAGCTGTCATCAAGGCAAAGGGTGGCTACTTTGAAGAATCTCAAATATAAAATATATTTTGATTTGTTTAACACTTTTTTTGGTTACTACATGATTCCATATGTTATTCCACAGTTTTGATGTCTTCACTATTATTCTACAATGTAGAAAATAGTAAAAAGAAAGAAAAACCCTTGAATGAGTAGGTGTGTCCAAACTTTTGACTGGTACTGTAAGTCCTCAGTGACTGAACGATGGAATCAAAGGAGCTGTTTGTAAAACTCAGGAAAAATAACCAGGACAAAGGAATAAGAACGGTTAAGAAGATTTTTAAATATTTTTACGTGGTGAAAGAGGATGTACTTTTGCAGATGATGGTGATGGCGCAGTTTAACTACCAGAGGCGTATATGCTAATATATGATTAAGTATATGTTGTGTATTTTGTGTTTTGGGGGATATTTAGTTTAGTTAAATACTAGTCTATCCTCTGCTGTAGCTTCACACTATAGTAATGTGATGTTGTTTTCCCTCATCTGACACGGAGTAACATTCAACTGGATATACTGTAACAACATATGATTATATTACTGTTATTATACAGGTGGATAAAATGTTACCAAACAGACATGAATAGCTCAAACAACCCTCAAGACGTCACGATGCAACAGCCCAGTTACTAACACCCAATAACTTTCCTACATTCTGGAATATACATTTGATATGTTTCTTCAAATATACATTCATTATCAATACTGAAGTGGACAGGCTACCTGTAATTCATTATCACTATTGAAGTGGACTGGCTACCTGTCATTCATTATCACTATTGAAGTGGACTGGCTACTTGTCATTCATTATCACTATTGAAGTGGACTGGCTACCTGTCATTCATTATCACTATTGAAGTGGACTGGCTACCTGTCATTCATTATCACTATTGAAGTGGACTGGCTACCTGTCATTCATTATCACTATTGAAGTGGACTGGCTACCTGTCATTCATTATCACTATTGAAGTGGACTGGCTACCTGTCATTCATTATCACTATTGAAGTGGACTGGCTACCTGTCATTCATTATCACTATTGAAGTGGACTGGCTACCTGTCATTCATTATCACTATTGAAGTGGACTGGCTACCTGTCATTCATTATCACTATTGAAGTGGACTTTTCTGGTTTGTTTACTTGTTGATGTATTTCTATCGTTTTTATATTTATGAAGCGAAATGTTGCTGCGAGGTCAGTGTGGTTCACTCTTTCACTTAGCATGGCAGTTTTTCTGCTGTCCGTTTACACAGACGCTGCTCTCTTGTTCCTGCTCCTCTTCCTCGTGTTCCTCTTCATCCCCATTGTCATCACTTTCCCCTTTCATACTTCTCCTTCTCCTTAAATAGCCTGAAATCAAACTATCGATCTGTTGTAACAAAAGTGAAATGGAACAATGTTCACTTGGGAATACAGGCTTCTCTTCAACCCCGTCTTTTTCAGGTGAACATCTGTACTGTACCTCCTCTCTTCCATATTCACCACTCTATCTAGATCCCTCGTTCATTCTCTCTTTCACCTTTACTCCCTCCATTCTCTCTCCAGTCTAGTTAGAACACTGGAGCAAGAGTGTATTGTGTCTTAAAGGTATACAGGTTTCTTGTTGTGTTTGATTATGTTATACTGTATGTTATATCAGTCACGCTAACAAGAGCATCAAACATCCTGAAACTGTCTGTTAAGAGCAAGAGTAGCAAACATCTAACTTTAGCTGGATTGTAGCATAGAGAGATGAAGTGACATTCTATAACAGTCGCATTGTTAACACAGTCAGTGATCAACAATTGACTCAACTTGAGTGACTGACTGAAGTGTGTGTGTGTGTGTGTGTGTGTGTGTGTGTGTGTGTGTGTGTGTGTGTGTGTGTGTGTGTGTGTGTGTGTGTGTGTGTGTGTGTGTGTGTCTGAAAAACACAACATCCTAACTGTTCATGTGGTGATCCAAACTTTTTTTTTTAGGGTTCCCTGGCTGTCATATACTCCTACCATAACTATGCAGTCATCATAACTTAGTGGTTCTTCAGGCATTCTGAGGAATCGTTGAGAACCTCTTACAAAGCCGTCTCCATGAAGACGGTACTCATCATAATGTTGTATTCCTATTAGGATGTATCCTCTATTTTGTATAGATTTGTCAGAAAAATAAATGCCTATTGCTATACCAAGGTTGACAAGCTCTCGTTATTTTCACCGCGCTGTTGGAAGCTCTGTTTGGAAGAAAGCGTATTCTTCTCAACAATTACATGTTTATATGATTAAGCCCTGAAGGTATCATTTCTATAATGATTCCACTCTAACTCATGGAGATTCCTAGTAGAATTTAGCAAAAAGAAATGTAAGGACACTGAGAAAAGCAATCCAGTATGGTGCTTCACCTAGTGTTGTATGAACATATTTCTCCCTGAAAGAGAGGTGTATCTGCAGTTCCAGCAACAACAAAGCGAACTCCCCGACAGTATTTTGGTAAATAGCTGAGGGATGGAGAAATGAACTCACTCTCAAATTCCATGAGCTCAAACTGATAGTTTTAAACATGTTTTGAGGCCCTACAGTGTTTGTTAATCATTGCATATTTATTTTTTTACAAATAAAGGAATAAAACAAGCTTATATTTTTGGTTCTGGTGGGGTTTGAAAATGTAACTAAGCTCGTGAGGCATTAATAAAGTTATATTCTTCAAGAATCAATGGGTGTATATTCTTATTTTAAATGTCCAAAAATGGATGTAGCAATCGCAGTTTGCCCCTTTAAAGAAATAAAGGCACAGTTTCTCTTCAAATAAAATATGTGAGCGAATGTTGCTGTTTATATTGGACAAATTGGTTCCAAACAAATCATTCGATCTCATGGAACAGTCCATCTCAAACTGTGAGTTCTTTAGCCACATGGTGGCGACATTTACCTCACTTGTCATTTATTGAGAGGAAAATGCACTTGTCACAGTTTGATTTAAAAAAAAAGCTGATTTGGGTTATTTAGCATTCCTTTCTGTAATGAGAGTAGTACTTGTTTTGATGAATTTAGACTCAATTTGGAAATGTGATATTTGACAAAATGCTGAGGATGGGTGTTTGGAACAGCCGGCTGATATTATGTACAGCATTTTTCAAATAAATGAATTGATAGGCTACAATAATTCTTCAAAATATGCAGACAGATGCAAACTGGCATATCTACACACATTTTCTCTCTCTATCACACACAAAGTCACACACACACACACTGAGAACTCCCAGCACTCTCTCGTAGCCCCATCATCTTCTCCGGAAATTGCCTCTCAAGCACAATCGGCGCCCCATTAGAAAAGAGGAGTGCCATGCTGTAACCTTTTTAAAAAGACATTAGTGATGCACCTGCTTCTCTCTCTCCTCACTGTCCTCTCTCCCTCTCTCTCGTTTCTCTCTCACTCTGTCTCCCTCTCTCCTGTCCCTCTCTCGCTCACTCTCTCACACACACACACTCCTATCTCCCTCTTTCTCTCTCTCTCCCTCTATCCCTCTCTCTCTACTCGTTCTATGTCTCTCTCACACCCTCCTCCCCCTCGTCTCTCCCCCCCTCCTCCCCCTCTTCCTGAAGTTCTCTCCATCTAATTTACACTTGACACCAACAAATGCTGGTTGAATCAACATTGTTTCCATACCATTTCAACCAAAACAATCAATGTGATAACGTTGAATCAAAGTGGAAAACTGATTGGATTAGCAAGTCATCAACGTAAGGGCATTTCGTATTTTTTTTACGCAACATTTAACCTAAATCCAATGACATGGTGAAATGTTTGGATTTCAAGT
This sequence comes from Salmo salar, assembly GCF_965601325.2. Classification (NCBI taxonomy): domain Eukaryota; kingdom Metazoa; phylum Chordata; class Actinopteri; order Salmoniformes; family Salmonidae; genus Salmo; species Salmo salar. The sequence goes on along the minus strand of NC_138302.1, from coordinate 24,634,236 downwards.
TGAATTCACGTTAGTTGACAACTCAGTCAAATGTAAATCAAAACTAGACGTTGAACATAGTGCACTACTATATACTGTATATAGCCCATTGTGGTCAAATGTAGTGCACTATGTAGGGAATAGGGTGCCATTTGGGAGGCAGCCACAGTTATCGGGTTGGCAAAGAAAAGCAGACGTGTCTACTCATCTAGCCCATTTTATAAATGTGTGTGTGTGTGTTTATGTATGTGTGTGTGTGTTCCGACTCCTGGTGCTATGGTGATGTCTCCTCTCTGACTCACACTCTGTATGCCTGGCACAATGCCTATGACCCTGGAGTCACAGTCTGTCTGGAGTCTGGACCACACACACACACACACACACACACACACACACACACACACACACACACACACACACACACACACACACACACACACACACACACACACACACAATTCTATCTGGACCACCATGCAGCCAGGACCATTAGTATTCCTCTGCTAATGCTGTGTGTGCGTGCGTGCGTGCGTACGTGCGTGTGTTGATCCTGACCAAATGCAAACCACAGAATACAAAGATATCCTACTATCTGTCGTAGTAAATTACAAATATTGGTATTTGCTTTGCTGCAGTCGCCTGATTACCAAATAGTCTGCCTCGGACGATTATGGAGCCATTAACCGTGTCTGTGTGTGTGTGTGTGAGAGAGAGAGAGAGGCAGGCAGAGAGAGCACAAGTTGGACACACTCTGGGCCAAGGTAAGTGGCACAGCTACCATTCCCCTTATCAACCTAGTAAGTACAATGGTCATTATATGGAGTTGTACAGTAACTTCAAACCGACTGTCATTTAGCCTCTACACACGTCGTTGTTGGACATCATTTAACTTTCCTCACTCTTGTTCAGTGGAAAATAAGCTTGAAGAAGAAGTCCACTGAGCCTTTTGGTTTTATGCATTTTCTACAGGAGCGTGTGAGCTAGGAGTGATGGAGGGCGTGCTCTTTCTTCGGGATTGGGATCGGAGAAGTGAGAGGTTGCAGTTCAGAATCAGCCGGGAGATGACACGAACGTTGGTTCATCCGATTGGTTTATCCTAGAGCTTTCGGATCAGTGCTATCCGGGATCCTTGGAACGTCCCTACCGCCTGAACCATGCAACCCGCGAAAGAGAAATGAATTGGGGGGCGTTTCTCGCTGATATATTTTGAATGAAAACATGGTTACTCTATATGGTAAGGACTCGAGATATCTGATCTGGGAAAACGGTGGAAGTGCGACGGACGGGTGAGCTTATCACTTATTATTGTGGGCTATTAAGCCTGTCATCTCGTGCCGGATGTAGCGACATTTAGGCTACAATTCACCAGTGGCTTAGTATCGAGTTTTATTTATATTTTTTGGTAGGCTATTCTAAACGAAATCTATACTGAGCAAAAATATAAACGCAACATGCAACAATTTCAACGATTTTACTGAGTTACAGTTCATATAAGGAAATCATTCAATTTAAATAGGCCCTAATCTAAATAGGCCCGATTTCACATGACTGGGCAGAAGTGCTGTCGAACCAGGCCCAGCCAATCAGAATTAGTTTTCCCCCACAAATGGGCATGCTTACAGACAGAAATACTCCTAAATTTCATCAGCTGGTCTCAGATGATCCCGCAGGTCAAGAAGCCAGATGTGGAGGTCCTGGGCTGGCGTGGTTACACGTGGTCGGAGGTACTGCCAAATGATCTAAAACGACGTTGGAGGCAGCTTATGGTAGAGAAATTAACATGAAACTATCTGGCAACAGCTCAGCATGCCAATTGCGCGCTCCCTCAAAATGTAGACATCTGTGGCATTGTGTTGTGTGACAAAACTGCACATTTAAGAGTGGCCGGTATTGTTCCCAGCACAAGGTGCACCTGTGTAATGATCATGCTGTTTAATCAGTTTCTTGATATGCCACACTTTTCAGGTGGATGGATTATCTTGGCAAAGGAGAAATCCTCACTAAAAGGGATGTAAACAAATGTGTGCACAAAATTAGAACGAAATAAGCTTTTTTGTGCCTATGGAACAATTCTGGGATCTTTTATTTCAGCTCATGAAACATGGGACCAACACTTTACATGTTGCGTTAATATTTTTGTTCAGTATAGATGAATAACACTTTGTTTATTGATGGAAGGAAGCAGGAATATGTTGATGAATAGATAACCAAAGACAGGTCCCATTAAAAATAAGCATGCAATGTCAAAACTGTCAATAATATCACAGAATATTATTCTACAGTGTTTTATTGGTTAGGCTATTTTGTTGTTCTTGGAATGTTATTTAATTTCTTTCTTTTGGGAAGAATTAAAAGGGAAATCAGCAGTTGCTACATCTATTTATTTGACTTATAAAGTAATATGTACCAATTGATTCTTGAAGAATATAGCCTAACTTATAAATAAATGCCTCATGAGCTTAGTTCAACTGTCGTACCCCATCAGAACCCCAAACATGATTAAAACTATCATTTTGATATCTTGCATGGTCAGTCCTTGCTACCAAAGCTATGTCAATGAATTTGAGAGTGGTTGCATTTCTCCAGACCCATCCCTCAGCTTTTTACAGAAACGGGCGAGGAAAGAGCTTTGTTATTGTTTCTACTGCCGATTGCTACTTTAAGGTCTGTTACTTGAGGGGGAAATGAATAGTGTGCAGTATAAGGCTGAAAGAATCAGTTCACTGCCATTCTGAGAGTAGCCTACTATGTTCCACTTAGAGAAACTGCTCTACCGGATGTACAGTATCTACAAACAAAGAAACCCTAATATACAATCCTCTAACGTAGACGACAAAACAGGTGCTGCTATTTACAATGGTCAGAAGATGTCTTTATGGAACAGGGATTACTGTGTATTTAGCCTTCTGTATACTTAGGTGTTCCTCTTCTACAAAATATATCTTTCTTTGTCACTATGTGATGCCAAGAACTATGAGGAACAAAATACATGACATTTTCTACAGATTGATCATGTTGTCAACGGATCCCTAAAGTTCCAGAATAGTGACTGACTCCAGGATCAGTAGCTATAGGGCCTGGAGGAGAACTGATGCTGTAGGCAAACAGCAGCAACATACTGACAGCAGTGCTTCTGTTCCAACAGTAATGTAGAGGAATATCCTCCTTTAATGATGAGCTTGCTGTTCTCATAGCCTACCAGGAAACACCCTCTTTGCTAGTCTCTATCACATGAGAGAGAGAGCGGAAGAGAGGGAGAGAGAGAAACAGAGTGAGAGCGAGAGGTAGAAAGCTATAAGCCATGTAATGAGGGATATAGTGTCAGAATACTTGACGTGTCGGACTTGTTTTGGCACTTCCTGTCAATGACGATGAGAGGGGAAGTAGACAGACAGGAAGAAGGTTGGTGAGAGTTTTGACAGAGTGGGACTCTCTCTCATTTGGCGGTGTTCCTCTATTCAAGGTGCATGTTACACCATGTGATTGATGGGCTGGTAGAGAGAATATCAGTCAATCAAGATATAAACCTTAAATTCAACAGTAGAGGTAGAGAGAGAGAGGAGTAAACTCCTTTTGTGTTTGTAAACCAGCCTGAGTGCTCCACAGGGAGCTGTCCATGGTGCTGATACATTCAATCTCTCCCTCTCATCTTCCCCCCTCCTCCTCTTCTACTCTCAGCTGTTGATTGACATCCACTGCCTCTAATTAGCAAGTGAGAGTGTGGTTGAGTCATGCTGACTGCCTTATTCGCAACGGGACAGGCAGAGAGGAGGTAGAGAGCAGGAAGGAGGGAGGGAGACAGGAAGAGAGGAAAATAAAGGGGGGAGAGAGAGGACGAGAGAGAGCTACAGTAGGTTAAAAGCTTGTTTGGTAAAAGGGGTGAAGAGGTCAGAAAAGGGAGGAATGTAAACTGTTTACCAGTTCACTTCAGGTAGCGATTTCTGTCTTTCTTTGTGTACAGTGCATGTTATTGTTTGTTTTCTAATCCAACACTTTTCTTTCCCAGGCCACCATTTTCACAGATGTCTTCGGCCCCCTCCCTCCCTCTCATTTATCATTGTAGGAGTGAAGAATGAAGAAAAGATAAAGAGGAGAGAATGGATAGAGGGGAGAAGACAGGATTGAGGGAGGTGGTTAGACCCGATGCTCCCGTCTCGACCACGGGTATTCTTGGGTTGATAATACAGATGTGGATGTTATTGCTTGAGAATACGCGTAGCCGAGTGGAAGCTATTGCATCGACAATTGACCTATATCATTACAACAAAAATACTTTTGTATGGACGAGGTATATTCCCTTTCTATTTTTTATTTTTTTTAGCTTTATTGAAGAGATAGTGTTGGAAAGACAGGAAAGATGGGGGAAGGGTGAGTCAAAGGGCAGTGGGCCAGATTCAAACCCACGCCGTCTCTGGCATGCATGCCATGTCAGCGGCTGCTGGACGACACAGGCCACTCACTTCCTGTATACATTTTTCACCTATATATTATAGTGCCCAATCAACTCCTTAACATGTGTGTAGGGATAAAGAGGATCCTTGTATTTTCACCTGTGCTGGTCCATGACAACACGACCAGCACCTTGTGTCTCCCCCTCTATCCCATCACTATTTATATAACCACATGCTACAACTGTGAGTGGGACTCTGACGTCTGCAGCGACAGCTAGAGACGGTAACACATGAAGACATGTTAAGGCTTGCATCACGGTGGCTGACATACCATATCAGCACCAGATACTGTAGACTGATCTAGGACCAGCTTTCCCTCCCAAGGCTAAAACTAACCTTATATCAGTGTCTAGGGGCAACTTTAAGGACCACATTACGGTGGTTGACGTTTCAGCTCCAGATAGACGTTGCCCTTAGGCACAGATCTAGGATCAATTCACCATCCCCAAATCCTAACCTAAACCACTTCTGGTGAAAAAGCCCAAATTGACCTGTGTCTAGAGGCAGCTTCACTCTACTCCGACATCCATCTCACCAAGGGATCTGGGGAATATTTTGATAGCCCGGCCCTGGTTAAACTAGACTGAATGCTGCACTCACAATGAAACAGTGTTCAGTCTGGTCTACCCAGGCTACTACATTGTCAAGGCTTGGGTGTATTCATTAGTGCACACTGTAGCAAAATATCTTGCAACTGAAAACCTTTGTAACAAAAACAAGAGTTTCTTATTGGACAAGTTCAGGTATGTCCCTCCCTGTTTCAGAGTGTTGGCTTTTGTTTGGTTCATAATAAATACACCCCCTAACTGATGAATGGTTGCAGATTAGAGAATGCCAGAGGTGTTGGGGAAAATGTGTTGAAATACATTTTAGTATATTATTATTGCTGATAATGTATTTCCAATAAATCAACATGAGCTTTCCTTGTATATTTAGTAATTTCATGGCATTGTTTTGTAATAACAATTTAACTTGCACAGAGCTTTTCATTACAGAAAATAATCTCAAAGCGCATAAAAAGCAAAACAAACAAATTAAAATTGAGATGGTAGAGATGGACATCGAATGTCTCTATTCGGCTTCTGATGAAAGGCTGGGAGTTGAGGCAGTTTGGATTGGAAAGGCAGTGTAGCATCAGCAGACGGGGCATCGATGGTGCAGCCAGAGAGAAACAAACAGGCCCGGGGGGCTTCATCAGTGCACCACATCTGCTTCTGAGGGTCAGTTCCTCTATAGGACCCGCTCCTCCATTGCCAAACTTGTAGCACCCACCTGGGTGATGCCACGGCAGCTGAAAAGCACGCGAAAAAACACATTTTGGCAGTGGTTAAGAACATTCCCAGAGCCCCTTCTGCCATCTCCAGACACAGCATGCAGTACTTGTTGTAATTCTTCCCAACAGATGAAACAAAGCCGTGACCACATTATTAGGAGCCAGACAGCTATAAGCCAAAAAGGTGGACTTTTCATCCCAATTCTGCAACACTGAGTCAATAGCACGAGATGTAAATGATCAATCCCTAGAGCAGTAAAACTCCCCAAAAATATTTTAGCACAAAGGTACTGTACATAACATCAACTGTTTCTATGCCCTGTAAGCATTCCTTACTAATTTGCATTGTGTTTAAATGTAGCAATTTCATGTACATACATTATGCAAGTTGTTGATAGTGCATGTGTAAAAGTTACAAAAAATTGCAGATTGTGTGAGCACAGCTCCAGGTGTCTAGAAACAAAATACTTGTTACCTTTGAAACGGTTGCCATGGCGCCATTGTGTGGGTTATTGGCAGCCTTGACAACAGAGACTAGAGTGACACTTGACCTCACATGCTGAATGAGAGGAGAGATTGAGATAGAGGGGGAGATAGGGATGGAGGGATAGAACAAACTGATAACCACTCATCATCGTGATCATAACTCACTGTCAATATCCACAGCTGAGAACCATGGGTACGCACACAATCACACAAATGCATTGGGGCAAAAACAGTGCTCACATCTGAGTTTTAGACAAGGAAAATGTTACAGTTTTAGTGGTAAACTGTACAGTTTGGCGGTTTCCTCTAGCTAGCCTATTATCAGGAAATGAAACGGCATGTCTCTCCAGTAGAAACATGCTGTACAGACAGACTTTAGCTGGTTAACTCTCAGACCATTGACACAGACACATTCATTGTGGGTGTCAAAATACAACACTTTTAATTTGTCACATTGAAAATAAAAATCATTACAAAGGGCAACCAATTGCAAATCATTGGCAATTTTCTTATCATTTGAAAAACTAAAATAACCAAATCAATAATACTAATTTGGACCTAGTGTTTACCTGGTGTGTATGTACCATCATACCTCTCCCTTTCAGTCCATTTTCTCTAACAAAGGAATGTCTTCAGGGAGATACCGTAAGCATTTTAAAATTGAGAAAAAGGACCTGGGATATTCATAGAAAATATTTCATAAACCACTTGAGAGTTTAGACTGTTCCAGAAAGCAGGATCAATGACGTAGCCAGCTAACAGTCCCCAAAAAAATCTAACTTGAAATTGTCATGGTATAATTGACTTGACAACCAACAACCCATATTCAAGTTTAGCTTTCTAAATATAAAATAAAGATATATTTAACTACATATCAAAGTTAGCTGGCAAACTTAACAATCCTGCTTTCTGGAACACCCCACTAGTTAGCATGAAGAGTGACAAGTTACTCTGCATAAACACACACTCAAGAGTTCCACCGAATATACCCCAATGGAATGAGCCAACACTATGGTATCGCTGTACACTGTGGTATTGTGTATCTCTAGAAGAACTGTACACAGGGGAGAGTAAAAACTAATTGTGGTGAAACTAACCCAAGAGCAGCTACTACCTGTATAATCCTACCAGTAAACTAGGAGCCATGACAACTTGACAGCTTGTAAAATGAGATCTGCATAAATTAAAACGGTGAGTAGGAGAATAGGTTGACTTAACCAGAGTCATATATACCTCTAAGGTCACATCCCAAATGGAACCCTATTCCCTATATTGTGCACTATTTTCCACCCGAGCCCTACGGGAGCTGGTCAAAAGTAGTGCCCTACATAGGGAATGGGGTGCCATTTGGGGCACAACCTATATAGGGCTCTGGACTGAACTATGGCTACGCAAGACAGTCTCGGTGGACGCCAGGTCACTAGTGTGGGAGATGTGCAGTGAGGTAAAGGTCAGAGGCTGCTTACCAGGCAGACTACATTGTAGACATCTGCCAGATCTCACAACATCTGGATAGTTGGTTCACATATCAGCTAACCACATGACATAGCAATATGACGCCCAACCGCAGTTGATGACGTGGCACGCAGCTATTGGTTGATGCAATGCAACGTCTGCAATGTAGTCGGCCTGGAACGGGACCATCATCTTGGGCTGAAGACTGGCAGTGATTGGTGAGAAACAGACGAGAGCCACCTCTAAATCAGCTTCCTGTTCCAACGTGAGGTCTTCCGCCCTGGTGAGCCTGGGCTACTGATTGGCTGCTTCACAAGCGTCTATCCAATCACTGTACACGTCCACAGGCTCTGACAGATCTTAGAGAGTAAGGTAAGGACATGTAACTTATATACACACTCAACCTAGAAGATGTTAGCAACAGGAGATTGGAGTAAATGTGACTGCATGCAACTGTCTAGTCATTGGTGTATTTACATTGTATCCATTTATCAGATGCTCTTATCCAGAGCAACTTACAGTCTAACTGTGCTGTTAACATTCCTGATGTTAAAATACCTATAAAACAATATCATCATAATAGCCAATCCCATTGGAATTAGGTATTACATCCTTAGGAAATGTTCAATTGCTTCAGCCTTATTGATTATGTATCAACTAGTACGGTTACATGCACACAATAATGTGATTATTGTGGATAGTCAGATTGATATAATAGTTCGATTAAAAACTGCCTATATGCCCACACATCGTCTCAAGAAAACGTCAAATGTTTAATACCATCAAACACCAAGTTAGTCATACCTCATTTTAAAGTAGGCCATTATCCCTGTCAATCGTGAATGGTAATTCTTCACGTTTTACTGGTGAAATGTTCAGACTGCCTGTCAATCATTTGATCTCAATCAGTTTCATGGGAATATGAATTTAGATCTTCTTGAATTACGGTTTTGTGACCAACTGAAAGCAGATGGTGTTAAACTATTAGCATTTCTTGTAGGCTTATTTTGTATCAATCAAAGCGTTGCCTGCGGCGTGCACGCGGTTGAGTCTTGGTAAAAGAAGAGGACTACTCAGCTTCAGATAAGAAATGACAGAAGAGGTGTTTTTGGTGTAACATTATAGGCCTGGTAAAGCAGCTTATATGCCATTATATTCGGATCTGCTATGTAAAATACGAATTACACGCTGCGATCTTGCGAGACATTGATTTAGCTTTGTTCTAACGTTACTAAACGAGCACCGTTGTGAGAAGTGATAATCTTCTATTCGTAATAAGTGATGAGAAGGACTATTAGTTGTAAACTACATCTGGAGTTATTTTCAGCGCCTTTCGAATCTTGTTGCTGAAAGGACAGCAGCGGTCCCGTATCGTTCAGGGTTCCACTGAGCAATGGGGTCCGCAGAGTTATGACCATCGTGGCGGACACGCTGTGAATGTGGATCCTAGCTCTCGTTGGTGTCGTGGTAAAGGTCCATGCGGTGGATCAGTTTGTCTGCATACGCAATAGAGGGGGTACGTTTCTGTAAGCTAAACACTCAGTAGGTCAAGTTCAAGTGCATTGTACAAGACTGTTTTGAGGACAGACGTTTTAGCAACCCCTGGTAGAGTTTTCTTTCTGTGGCTGTTCTTGTTACGTCGGATTTGGCCCGTTCAGTGGTCACGCCACCGACCGACGGGCCAATGCACACACACCTGCAGTTCATCCTTCGTGCCACCAGAGAGAAACAAATACAGGAACACCACCATGTCGGCTACCTACCTATAGGCTGTTATAGCCTACATATTGATTTAGTTTGTCATTCTATCGTTTATGGGATTTGTGGTCATTCTAAATAAATTATATTTAGGCCTATCAGAATTCATTTGAACATGCAGCCCCGTGTTCTCAATTTGAAAAATGTGAGGGAGAGCCGCAACAAATTATTAAAATACTAACTCTAAATAAATAAATTATTATTTTTGAATTATTACTTAGAATTAAATTATGAAACAAAAGATGCCTTATTAGGCTATGCAATCATTCTACAGTGCCTTGGAATTCACTTTTAGAAACATGAGTTTGACTGGTCTTTGGTTTGAGGATCATGCGGTGAGCTATGCACACAGTCTGTTAATTTATCTTATACTCCCATGCCCTAATCACAGTCTACACATCTATTTTGTAACAATATTTTGGAATAAAATAGAATATTTGAAAATGATAGTTTCCCAAATGAAAATAGTTTACAAATGCATATAGGCCATACTTCCGTAGTGACTAGTTCAGTTGTGCTGAATATTTACAGTTGATAGACAACTTTAGTACTGCTCCAAACTTAAACAATCCTTTTTTTTTTAACAATAGCCTGTATAGAAATCACAAAGTCTCCGGTGTGGCAGCATGCGCTCAGGTGCTGTCCTGCTCTGTTGTGTTCGTCTCCAGTGATGTACAATCTCATGACATTTTTATAAAAGCCAATTTTGTCTCATACCAAAATAAGAGATTCACGCAGTGCTTTTATTATAATGGATATCTTTTCACCTCCTTGTCCGTGGAGGTCTGTGAATCCACCACCGTCGGGCTACTTTGTCATGTAATGCTTACAAAATGAAGAACAGTTTTTATAAAAACTGCATATGGGGCGGCAGGTAGCCAAGTGGTTAGAGAATTGGACTAGTAACCGAAAGGTTGCAAGATCGAATCCCTGAGCTGACAAGGTACACATCTGTCGTTCTGCCCCTGAACAAGACAGTTAACCCACTGTTCCTAGGCTGCCATCGAAAATAAGAATTTGTTCTTAACTGACTTGCCTGGTTAAATAAAGGTAAAATAAAACAGACCATGTTGACCACACCGCTCACGTCGCATGCGTTGCAAAATAAATTTACACATACATGTTATTCAATCATTGCACCCACACTGCTCGCCAGCGTCTGCGTGGCCATACGCTAAAATAGAAAATGGTTCTGTTTGTGACGCTCAACGCGCTGCAACTCCGGCCTCTCCCATCTCATTGGTTTTTAGGAGCATATACCCACGTGGGTGATTGAAAGATTAACTTAGGTCCACATTCCAGTCGGTTGTGGTAATGCTGGAAAGTTGGTTGCCAACCGCAAAATAAAATCCACAGAAAAAGAAGCCTGAAGGAAGGAGGAGAGGTGACGAGAAAGGAATTCGGTTTACCATTTTATCTGTGGATTAATTGTCGGAGTAGAGGACCTTAAGCATTTCAAGTAATTTAACAACCCAATGTTTATATCCCAGGACAAATTAGCTAGCAACAGCAAGCTAGCTAGCCAAATTGACAAATGTGTAATGCTTTTTGACCTGACCCCAAATTAATATAATTGCTTCAGAGTTTGTTTTGATACTTCAACCTGCGTGTCCTGATCGCTTGGGTGAACAAAATCAACTTGCGTGATGGCGCATGCGTGTGGTTTGGTCAGCATGCAAGGCTCTGGTCTGTCCTAGGATTGAGGGTAAACAATAGGCATGTTCTCTGCTATCCACTTTATGTTTTAATTATTCTTTCAGTATAGGGGGCACTTGTCTCTTGTTTTCTTCCCCCCAAGCGTTCAGGGAGTGTCGGGTAAAAACATATTTTACTGAACGGAGGACCATCCATTTTCATGTCAGAGATCCAATTTCTCCATTTATCCCTCATTATAAATAATCTACAGTCCCTAAGATGCACACATTCAGTTCTTCCGAACTCACTTCACCCGCGCTAAAGAGGGAGGCTCTTGGCTGGTGTTAGCATATGCGCAGATAAAATGCACCACTGGAATGCCGATTAAGGTGTTCACACTTCCTAATAATTAGAAAGATTGCTCAGAAAACCAGCTGCTTTAATCTGTGTACACTTACTTCGATTTTGACCTTATGCAGATTAAGGTGTTTATATGACTATTGCATAATCTGCCATAATCAGTTTAATATCAAATTATTAGTGTGCATGTAAACATACTGAATGTGATTATAATAACAATAGCTGTTGTGTTTGAGTTCAGTAGACTTGAAAGGATACAGGTAATGGGGGTTTGGAACTCCTCCAGGCAAACTGTGCATGATATTATCCCAGTATTTCTGGTCCTTTCCCTGTTGGCAATACAAGAAAATGAAAAGTTAAAACAAAGTATTTATAAATAGTTAATTAAATTGTCAGAGTTCCAGCCTGTAGTGCACTACCTCCTAGAGAACTACACTAAAATATATAACATTACACACAAGTATGTGGACACCCCTTCAAATTAGTAGATTTGGCTATTTCAGCCACACCCGTCACTGACAGGTGTGTAAAAATCGAGCACGTGCCATGCAATCTCCATAGACAAACATTGGCAGTAGAATGGCCTTACTGAAGAGCTCAGTGACTTTAAAGATGGCATCGTCACAGGATTCCACCTTTCCAACAAGTCAGTTCGTCCAAATTCTGCCCTGCTTGAGCTGCCCCGGTCAACTGTAAGTGCTGTTAATGTGAAGTGGAAACATCTAGGAGCAACAACATCTCTGCCGCAAAGTGGTAGGTCACACAAGTTCACAGAACGGGAGCGCCGAGTGCTGAAGTGGTAAAAATAGTCTGTCCTCGGTTGCAATACTCACTACCGAGTTCCAAACTGCCTCTTGAAGCAACATCAGCACAAGAACTGTTCGCCGGGAGCTTCATGAAATTAGTTTCCATGGCCGAACAGCCGCACACAAGACTAAGATCACCATGAGCAATGCCAAGCATCGGCTGGAGTGGTGTAAATCTTGCCTCCATTGGACTCTGGAGCAATGGAAACACGTTCTCTGGAGTGATGAATCACGCTTCACCATCTGGCAGTCCAACAGACTAATCTGGGTTTGGTGGATGCCAGGAGAACGCTACCTACCCCAATGTATAGTGCTAACTGTAAAGTTTGGTGGAGGAGGAATAATAGTCTGGGGCTGTTTTTCATGGTTTGTGCTTGACCACTTAGTTCCAGTGAAGGGAAATGTTAATGCTACAGAATACAATGACATTCTAGACGATTCTGTGCTTCCAACTTTGTGACAACAGTTTAGGGAAGGCCCTTTCCTGTTTCACCATGACAACGCCCCCGTGCACAAAGTGAGGTCCATACAGAAATGGTTTGTCGAGATCGGTGTGGAAGAACTTGACTGGCCTGCACAAAGCCCTGACCTCAACCCCATCGAACACCTTTAGGATGATTTGGAAAGCCGAGCAAGCCAGGCCCCACAGCAATGCTCCAACATCTAGTGGAAAGACTTTTCAAAAGAGTGTAGGCTGTTATAGCAGTAAAGGGGGACCAACTCCATATTAATGCCCATTGATTTTGGAATGTGATGTTCGACAAGCAGGTGTCCACATACTTACGGTCACATAGTGTGCTTTTAACCAGGACACATAGGGTTGGTCAAAGTACGTATGGAATAGGGTGCCATTTGGGAGGTAACGCCTGTGTACGCTATCCTTGATGCAGTAAAAAATGTAAAACATTGAATAATGAAGCAAGCTTAATGCAAGATATTTTTGAGTGCTAACCCGTTACACCTCTTCCTTTACTGAATTTGCAGGTTTTACGCACCAGCCAAACTTTTGGAAGAGCGCCATGGTTCTCTTTTGATTTACCATTTGGGAGCATTAAACTTCTTATAAAAACAATCAATCTTCATATAATCACTAGTTAACCTAGTAATATCATCAACCATGTGTAGTTTACTAGCTTATCCCGCGTTGCATATAATCAATGCGGTGCCTGTTAATTTATCATCGAATCACAGCCTACTTCGCCAAATGGGGGATGATTTAACAAAAGCACACTTACGAAAAAAGCGCAATCATTGCACGAATGTACCTAACCATAAACATCAATGCCCTTCTTAAAATCAATACACAGAAGTATATTTTTTTAAACCTGCATATTTCGTTTAAAAAAATTAATGTTAGCAGGCAATATTAACTAGGGAAATTGTGTCACTTCTCTTGCGTTCATTGCACGCAGAGTCAAGGTATATACAACAGTTTGGGCCGCCTGGCTCGTTGCAAACTAATTTGCCAGAATTGTACATAATTATGACATAACATTGAAGGTTGTGCAATCTAACAGAAATATTTAGACTTAGGGATGCCACCCGTTAGATAAAATACAGAACGCTTCCGTATTTCACTGAAAGAATACATTTTTTGTTTTCGAAATGAGAGTTTCAGGATTTGACCATATTAATGACCAAAGGCTTGTATTTCTGTGTTTATTATACTATAATTAAGTCTATGATTTGATATTTGATAGAGCAGTCTGAGTGAGCGGTGGTAGGCAGCAGCAGGCTCGTAGGCATTCATTCAGCACTTTACTGCGTTTGCCAGCAGCTCTTAGCAATGCTTGATTCATAGCTCTGTTTATGACTTCAAGCCTATCAACTCCTGAGATTAGGCTGGCAATACTAAAGTGCCTATTAGAACATCCAATAGTCAAAGATATATGAAATACAAATGGCAGAGAGAAATAGTCAACACGTCATAATTCCTATAATAACTACCAACCTAAAACTTCTTCACTGGGAATATTGAACCACCAGCTTTCATAGGTTCTGAGCAAGGAACTTAAATGTTAGCTTTTTTACATGGCACATATTGCACTTTTACTTTCTTCTCCAACATTATTATTAGTTAAACCACTGGCTACTTTGAAGAAGCTAAAATATATTTTGATTTGTTCAACACTTTTTTTGGTTACCACGATTCCATGTGTTATTTCTTAGTTTTGATGTCGTCACTATTATTCTACAATGTAGAAAATAGTAAAAATAATATATGCATATATAAACTCAGCAAAAAAAAGAAACGTCCCTTTTTCAGGACCCTGCCTTTCAAAGATATTTGGATTTTTACAAATTATCTTCACAGATGTTCATTGTAAAGGGTTTAAACACTGTTTCCCATGCTTGTTCGTGAACCATAAACAATTCATGAACATGCACCTGTGGAACGGTCGTTAAGACACCAAGAGCTTACAGAAGGTAGGCAATTATGGTCACAGTTATGAAAACTTAGGACACTAAAGAGGCCTTTCTACTGACTCTGAAAAACACCAAAAGAAAGATGCTCAGGGTCCCTGCTCATCTGCGTTAACGTGCCTTAGGCATGCTGCAAGGAGGCATGAGGACTGCAGATGTGGCCAGGGCAATACATTGCAATGTCCGTACAGTGAGACGACTAAGACAGTGCTACAGGGATTGCGGACAGTCTGAGCACTGATGGAGGGATTGTGCGTTCCGGGTGTAACTCAGGCAGTTGTTGTTGCCATCTTGTACCTGTCCCGCAGTGGCAGACCACGTGTAACACCTGCACAGGATCGGTACATCCAAACATCACACTAGTGGGACAGGTACAGGATGGCAACAACTGCCCGAGTTACACCCGGAATGCACAATCCCTCCATCAGTGCTCAGACTGTCCGCAATAGGCTGAGAGAGGCTGGACTGAGGGCTTGTAGGCCTGTTGTAAGGCAGGTCCTCACCAGACATCATCGGCAACAATGTCGCCTATGGGCACCAACCCACTGTCGCTGGACCAGACAGGACTGGCAAAAAGTGCTCTTCACTGACGAGTCACAGTTTGTCTCACCTGGGGTGATGGTCGGATTCGCGCTTATCGTCGAAGGAATGAGCGTTACACCGAGGCCTGTACTCTGGAGCGGGATCGATTGGGGGGGTCCGTCATGGTCTGGGGCGGTGTGTCACAGCATCATCTGGTGCAGTCCATGAGGAGGAGATGCACTGCAGTACTTAATGCAGCTGGTGGCCATACCAGATACTGACTGTTACTTTTGATTTTGACCCCAACTTTGTTCAGGGACACATTATTCCATTTATGTTAGTCACATGTCTGTGGAACTTGTTCACTTTATGTCTCAGTTGTTGAATCTTATGTTCATACAAATATTTACACTTTAAGTTTGCTGAAAATAAACGCAGTTGACAGTGAGAAGACGTTTCTTTTTTTGCTGAGTTTATATACACACACGACCATTCAAAAGTTTGGGGTCACTTAGAAATGTCCTTGTTTTTGAAAGAAAAGCTAATTTCTTGTCCATTAAAATAACATAAAATTGATCAGAAATACAGTGTAGACATTGTTAATGTTGTAAATTACTATTGTAGCTGGAAACAGCAGATTTGTAAAGGAATATCTACATAGGCCCATTATCAGTAACCATCACTCCTGTGTTCCAATGGCACGTTGTGTTAGCTAATCCAAGTTTATCATTTTAAAAGGCTAATTGATCATAAGAAAACCCTTTCGCAATTATGTTAGCACAGCTGAAAACTAATTAAAGAAGCAATAAAACTGGCCTCCTTTAGACTTGTTGAGTATCTGGCGCACCAGCATTTGTGGGTTCGATTACAGGCTCAAAATGGCCAGAAATAAATACCTTTTTTCTGAAACTCGTCAGTCTATTCTTGTTCTGAGAAATTAAGGCTATTCTATCCATATTTGCCTAGAAGGCCATTATCCCGGAGTCACCTCTTCACTGTTGACGTTGAGACTGGTGTTTTGCAGGTACTATTTAAATTAAGCTGCCAGTTGAGGACTTGTGAGGCATCTGTTTCTCAAACTAGATACTAATGTACTTGTCGTCTTGCACAGTTGTGCAGCGGGGCCTCCCACTCCTCTTTGTATTTTGGTTAGGGCCAGTTTGCACTGTTCTGTGAAGGGAGTAGCACACAGCGTTGTATGAGATCTTCAGTTTGTTGGCAATTTCTCACTTGGAATAGCCTTCATTTCTCAGTACAAGACTAGACTGACGAGTTTCACAAGAAATTGCATTGTTTCTGGCCATTTTGAGTGTGTAATCGAACCCACAAATACTGATGCTCCAGATACTCAACAAGTCTAAAGGCCGGTTTTATTGCTTCTTTAATCAGGACAACAGTTTTCAGCTGTAATTGCTTAAGGGTTTCCTTATGACCAATTAGCCTTTTAAAATGATAAACTTGGATTAGCTAACAACGTGCCATTGGAACACAGGAGTGATGGTTGCTGATAATGGGCCTCTGTACGCCTATGTAGATATTCTATTAATAATCTGACGTTTCCAAAAATCAGACATTAACAATGTCTACACTGCATTTCTGATCAATTTTATGTTATTTTAAATGATAAACATGTGCTTTTCTTTAAAAAACAAGAACATTTAAGTGACTCCAAACTTTTGAACGGTAGTATATATACACTTAATATACTGTACTTTGTTACTTACATTTTCACATCACATGACTTTTCGTGATTACAGAATGGACAGGTGAATTGAGTGTCCAAATTTCCAGTAAGTTTCTTCTTTGGAGGGGGCTTTCTCTTGGACTTGCGGCGACCCATATTAGGTAGTCTTCACGTGTACAGTAACGTTAGCTAGCTAGTTGGCTAAACTCTGTGGAGCAAATGTACATCAAAGACAAATAATGCAATTTTGTAACTGAATAGATCGCAGTCGTTCAATCAAATCAACGTTTTGTAAACTGTAAATTAACAATATAATCCCGCTAGCTAGCTAGGTGCATGTAGCTAGCTAGTTTATCTACAACAACAACGTGTGTTGTCATAAACTCAGTCAACTCTCCAACATCTTTCCTTGCCGATGGTATTGTATCATGAAACCGAATGGTTCGTTATTAATAATGGAAAGTACAACATTATATATAATCAAGCTAGCTTATATTATATAATTTTTCCACTTAACGATGTATTTGTTTAGCTACCTTTCCTAAGAAAGACCACACTCCGGCTTTTTAGTGGAGAAAGACGTAAGCAAGGAGAACCGGAAGTTCTTCTTCTTCTTTAAAGTTATGGCAGACTACACATATTGGTGTATTGCCGCCACCTAATTTACGGAGTAGTGAAACAAAACACAAATAATATTTTCCATGGCGGGAAGGGGGACTCGAGATAATGCAAAACACACAAAAACATCAGTCCCACTCCTTCAGTCACATCCCTACACAGGCTCAGGTGCCTGTGAGGCCGGAGCGTTCACCGACAGGATTCCTTTTAATGCCTCTGCAGAAAAGTCACTGAGTCCCCAAAAATGCTCAGGCGCACTCACAAAGATGCCTATTTTCTCCGAATTCCTCTCCATTTGTGCTGTGTAGTTGATAACCAAAGTAATAAATGCTACAAAGTCCACCTTAATATGCCAAATGTCGTGATCCCTCTGTTGGCACGGAACATCTTGTCTCCACTACTACCATCACTTCTTCAACGTCACTCCTTCCTCTCTTCTCAATGCCTCCAGATACATTCTGGACAGCCCTTATTCTTGCCACCTCCGTCTCCTTCACCCTAACAGGACACTTCAGAAATTCGGGTGCACGTTCACCACCACAATTGCAGCATTTAGGCTCAGCTGGCATAGAATACACCTCCCGTCCACATACAATTGACACATGACCAAATAATTTACATTTATCACACTGCATGGGTTTGGGCATGAAGGCTCTTGAATGGAATCCCATATAACCCAAATACACGTGAGAAGGGAGAGACTCTTCATAAAAAATAAACAATAGAATGGCTGGATGGAGTGGGCTTCTGTACTCCATCTTTCAATGCGGGCCAGTCGTTGTGCACCAACCACTTGACCCAATTATTCACGTATATCCTTTGCATTTACTTCTAGCGCCACCCCAGAGATAACACCCTTGATAGGCACAGTGGCGGTTCTAGACCATTTCAACTGGGGGGGCCAAGCTGGGGCCAGTTGTACTGTTAGAGGGGCCAGTTACATTAGACGTTATTGTTGTCATATCGTTTTCTTCACTGCATTGCAGGCATTAGCAGGCAAAAGACCATGTTCATAATCATTCAACAATTTATTTGCATTTCCATTATAATTTTCATTTGCATTACATATTCAGTATCAGGTCACATGAACTGTATTCTCCGTTTTTTTTTTTTTTTGCAACAACAAAAAAATCAGCAAATTAATCTAGACTCAAGGCCTTGCCCTCCTTGACTCAATACTTAATACACCTAAATTGCTTAATCTGTCATCTGACATTGTGGACCTGAGATACGTTTTCACCAGCTTTAGTGCAGAAAAACTCCATTCACAAGAAGCAGTACTAACAGGGATTGAAACAGCTATCTGGCACAGTTTAAAGAGCTCAAAGAAAACTTCTTTATAAGGCTCAATGAATAATGCCAGCTCTACTACACTGGAGGGTCTCTGCATGCCACTCTGTATTTTCCTTTCTAACATTCTTCTGAAATGATGTAGTTCATGACACAAGTCCTCAATATTTGATTCATACATTCTAGCAAATGGAAACAGGGACTTCTCTTTGAGAAACACATCACTTGTAGGGTTTAGAGTTTGGATGCCATTCATTATGTCACAGTTTTTGCTAGGGAACCTTCTGTTAAGCTCATTGAGCTATTGATCTAAAACAGGGTAGAAAAGGGTTGTACGAAAACTGCCTTTTTCTTGTTCTGAATCTGACCTCTGACCCACTGTACCGAGTACACCGTCTCCATTCAATTGAGAGCATAGCCTTTTTGGACGTTATGCAGGGGGGTGTATTGCAGTATCACATTGCTCAGCTGTGTTCAACACTTCATTCCATAAGTCATCAACAAATGACTCATCCCTGTAGTCATTCAAAGTTTGAACTAAGGCTTCAACTAAATCAACAGCCTTTGACAGGTCAAGTGATGAAGACTGTAGCATATCTGATAGAAATGTTGCTTCTCCAAACACTTTATGGAGTGTAACAAGGCACACAATGAATTGTAAATCTATCTGTGCAAGCAGACCTCGTGCCTCAACAGATCTGTCACCATTGTGTTCTTGGACTATGTCTTGCAGGACTCGCTTAATGGCAGGTAATCTATCCATAATAGTATGTAGAGCCATATATCGACATGCCCAGCGAGTGTCACTTAGTCTCTGAAGCTCTCTAGGTGCACCTGGGTACATCTCTTTTTGTATGCTAAGCCATTTTTGATGCACATACGACCCAGATGTGAAGACGTAAAGTCTTTCTAGTAAGGAGAACTGTCCTACCTCAGGGACAGCTTTGACTGTATCCACTAAAACTAAGTTTAGACAGTGTGCACTGCAGTGGATGTTAAAGGCATGTTTTACTTGTTCTTTAAGGCGTGCCTGGACACCTGAATGCTTGCCACTCATAACGGAAGCACCGTCATATGCTTGGCCTACTAGGTTGTTTTTGTATTCAAGACCATGACTTTCTAATATGTGTATTATTTTGTCAGTAAGCCCTCCTACATCTAGTCGATCAGCCGATTCAAAGTGGAGAAAGCTCTCACGGACAGCTCCTCTGAAATAGTACCCGAGTACTAGAGATATCTGCTCCTTTTTTTAACATATTTTGTTTCATCTGCCATTATGCTAAAGACCTCACTGTCTTTCACTTCTTCTATCATTTTTGTTCGAACCATGTCTGCCAAACAACTCAGAACCTCATTCTGAATCCCTTTGCTTGTATATTTTGCATTATGAATGGAAGTCAACCTTTTTTTCACAGTTGTGTCATCCTTAGCTATTGTTTCTAGGATTGCCATGAAGTTCCCTTTATTATCTGACTCTGCAGACTCATCGTGTCCTCTTTGTGAAATGTTTTGTGTGGCTGTAAGTAGTAGTACTTCTATTGTTTTAATATAGTCCCGATTTTCTTGAACCCGTTTGTTGTGTTCCTTGTTTAGGGTATTTACCAGTGTTGCATTACTTTTTACAGCTTTCTGATAGTCTCTCCATGTAATCATTGCTTGTTTGTGCTGCTCAGACCTTACATGAATTGCAAATCCCCCCTCTTTGTAAGTTGCCTTCTTCCAGTTGTTAAAACCCAATTGTGAATCAAATACAGTCTCTGAGACTTTGGGAGGGCTAAAATGCCTGCAGGTGTAACAAAACACAGAGTCTGATTTTTTGGAACATTCAAGCCAGGGGTGGATATGGTACCAGGCCGCCTTGAAGCTCCTCCTCCGGTCCCCCATCAGAGTTCTTGGGTATATGTTCATCATTGGCTGCACCGGTGGTTCCTCCCGGGATTTGCTGAGATCTGCCAAAGAAAAAAATATATAATTAAAAGTAGCTATTTGGGTAATTTTAGATATACTGTTGCCATTAGGCAACTTCTGAAATCCATCTCATATCTATATCACAAGCCCAATAGCAAGTTAAATAAGAATTCATTTCAATCACAAACCGACTCATTTCTATACACCATACAAACCGACTCATTTCTATACACTATACAAACCGACTCATTTCTATACACCATATAAACCGACTCATTTCTATACACTATACAAACCGACTCATTTCTATACACCATACAAACCGACTCATTTCTATACACCATACAAACCGACTCATTTCTATACACCATATAAACCGACTCATTTCTATACACCATACAAACCGACTCATTTCTATACACCATATAAACTGACTAATTGCACTGCTTTAGAAGTAACCACAAATTTATTCAACATCACAAACCTGATGGTCCACTGCTTGTGGACACACGAGGCGGCTCTGTTGGTGTCTCACTCTCAGCCTCTCCATCTGTTCGATAGAAAGAAACTAAAAAAAGAAACGCACTTCTCGTTATTCTCATCGACGCCACCTCATCCAACGCATCCACAATTTTTATAGACTTCAAACGGATCTCCCAGGAAACAATATCGATCCAAAACCCTTATTCCAATCAAAAAAGACAGAACTAGATGTGGATTTACTAGGTTCCACTACCACTTTAATTCTCTTATTTCCTTTTGCATTCGTCACTGTAATCTAGAAAAAAGAAACGCACACCTTTAAAGGCGAGGTGCTGGCTAGCGGAGTAGAACACTAGAAAATGAAGGAAAGCCGCACACTCTAAGAGCTCAGATGCAAAAATTTAATCACCAACGTTTCGACAGCGAAGCTGTCTTCATCAGGGTATCATCAAACACTGCGAGATGAGTCATTTATAAAGTGTCAAGAGACACACAGGTGTTTGTAATCATGGCCAAGTATGGCCTAATATCATTGGTAAACTCAAATATTAAAAAAAATGGCATACAAAGAACATACAAAAAGACAAACAAATGGATAGCATACGATCATAGCATTTGTAGTCTAAAATGTATCTAACAAACAATTACAATGGCAAAATCACAATTATCACAAGAATGGCTTCAGATCAAAGTCTATGTTGAGACCGAAGGGTGCAAGGGTCTTTAAATTAAAGATCCAGGCAGCCTCTCGTTTCAACAATAAATTATCAAGGTCACCCCCTCTCCTCGGGAGGGTGACATGTTCGATACCAATATAACGCAGAGACGAAATCGGATGGTTTGCTTCCAAAAAAAACGTTGGTGATTAAATTTTTGCATCTGAGCTCTTAGAGTGTGCGGCTTTCCTTCATTTTCTAGTGTTCTACTCCGCTAGCCAGCACCTCGCCTTTAAAGGTGTGCGTTTCTTTTTTCTAGATTGTTCTGTTACCCAGTTAACAGCACCCTATCGACTAAAAAGCTCTAATACGATGCCGAATGATAATTCTTTTCCTGACACTGGTCACAGACCTAAACAAGATTACTTTGAATATAGCCTAAAAGAGCGTGACAAAATCATTGTTTCGGAGTCCCTTTTTGACATGCCGGGAGGTAATTCTGACCTCTCGAAAGAACTGTTATATTTATCTAAGCGCCAGACGAGAAGCATTTACATATAGTCACTCTTAGTGATTACGTGCGTCAAGGCATTATTCCACGTGGACTCAGGTGGCAAAAAGAGCCATCATTGGGACAGCGCACAGATGATTTCTGTGGGCGCTGGTGTGCCATCCTGAACAAGTGCTCTATTGATTTAATGACATTAATTGTTGACCAGTTGAAAAAGTATTTTAGTGAAATGGATAATACGATTAAAGACAAACGCACAGCTCTACAAATAGCTGTTAATGATGATGGCATATTCAATGAACTGATGAAAACTAACCAAGCGCTCCAAGACAAGCTGTCTACAGAAATAAAGGAACTTAAAATCAAGAAATTCAACCAAGACAAAAAAGATAAGGCCGAGGATAAAGTCTACTTTTGGAGAAACCCTGACAAAGGACGCCCTGCTCCTCTCCATGGCAGACGCAGGAGGGATGACACTTACTTTGATCCACACCCGTCTGACCAACACTCTACAACCAGCGCCTCATCGGCTTCCAGTGGCAGTTTTTTATTCAACGAGAGACTGGGCCAACGGAAGGGCGCAGGTGGCCGCAGGCACGCGCATCGACGAGATGCCGCACCCGACGGGGTAAGAAGAAACGACTATCAGAGGCAGAGGAGACCGTTCACACGGTCCCAGAACCCACGGGACTGAGTGTCTTTAACTTATCAAGCAAGATATTGAGCCCTGCCCATGTCTCTTTGCTTAATAAAGGGTTATCTTTTGTGCCTACAACACAGTGTAACGATTTTGACGTTAAGGTAGACATGTTCAAGTTTTTTAGAAACATCCGTTTAAGGGAATACTTTAGCTCCCCTAATCCTGACACTTCTATTGAACCAGTAGGTTACTTACCTGTACGTACTCCGACTCCTTTTAGAAGCAAGAGTTATTTTGTACCTCCAGCCAATCGCAATCACTCTATCGAGACATATTGCAGACTTGTTGAAAAAGATGTTGCTCATCTCCTTAAGAATAAACAGGACTTCAAATCTTTCCATAATTTATCTAAGGATGAAAAACAAGCTTTGCTTGATTTACAATCCGATACGTCAGTCCTTATTCGTCCTGCTGATAAGGGTGGGTCGGTTGTACTCATGGATAGGACAGCTTATGTAAATGAGTGTCATAGACAACTGCTTGACAACACCTTTTACAAGAAACTCAGAAGTGACCCTACTTCCCAATTTCAGAATACTATCTTTACTGTCCTAGATGGTTATTTAAATTCTGGTCAGATAACTAAAAAAGAATATGACTTTCTGGCCATTCAACACCCTAAAATTGCCACTTTCTATACTTTGCCGAAATTACACAAGAATGTTACAAACCCTCCAGGGCGCCCTATTGTAGCGGGCATTGATGCAGTAACGGCCCCTCTATCTACTTTTGTGGATTTTTTTATTAGACCACTTGCAGAACAGCTCCCCTCCTTTGTAAAGGACACCAGCAGTATGATCTCTATTATTGAATCTCTTGATCCTCTGCCTGAGAACACCTTGTTAGTTACTTTTGATGTTGAGTCGTTATACACAAATATTCCACACGAGGGCGGTATTGAAGCCATGGAACATTTTCTTCTGCAACGTGACCCTAATGAGCTACCTTCCAGTGCCTGCATTGTAACATTGGCTGAAATAGTACTCACACATAACTACTTCATGTTTCTAAATGATTTCTTTATTCAGACGAAGGGTACTGCTATGGGATCCCCCATGGCTCCTAACTATGCTAATTTGTATGTGGGTTACATGGAGAAACAATCCATTTTCAACCCTCTCAAAAATGTTTTCTTGCCTAACATCATTATTTGGAAACGGTATATTGACGATATTTTTGTTCTATGGAGGGGTGATGCAGAACTGCTCCAGGCGTTTTATGCTTTTCTTAACTCCTGTTCTGAACATTTGAGATTTACTATGCAATCTGATACACGTCAAATCAGTTTTCTTGATCTTCTGATCGTGTGTGAAGATAATGTTTTATACACTGATCTTTACAGGAAACCTACTGATCGTAACAGTTTGTTGAGGGCTGATAGTTGTCACCCACTGGCCTTGAAAAATAGTTTGCCCTACAGCCAATTCTGTCGAATCAAAATAATTTGTATTAAACAATCAGATTTCGACAGAAATATGGCTGAGACTCAGGATAAATTCAAGGAGAGGGGGTACAACAATGATCAGATTAATATTGCCATTGAGAAAATTCAAAACAAAACGAGACATGACCTTTTTCAAGGTCAGTCTCGCAAAAAGACGCATTCTTGTGTTCTCACTACCCGCTATTCAAAGTGCTCTGAACAAATTAAAGGAATCGTTCAAACATTGGCACATTCTGAAATATGATGATAGTCTCGTTAATGTGTTTTCTGATCTACCCCTGGTCGTATTCTCGCGGGGAAGAAATCTCAGAGACCAATTGGTACACTCTGATTTACCACCCCAAGATATTCCTGAACAACGTCTATTTGCGCCCATACTGGATGGAAATTACAAGTGTAATGGCTGTGCTCAATGCAATGGCACTTATAAATGTAGATTCTTCAAACACCCCCAAACAGGGAAATATATCCCAATTAAAGGTGTTATTACGTGTTCCACTAAGGCAGTTATTTATCTTATAACTTGTCCTTGTGGTAAAAATTATGTGGGTAAAACAAAGCGTGAATTAAAAGTACGTATCTCAGAGCATCGTAGCACCATTAGGTGCAAAAACTTAACTTACCCAGTTGCGGCCCACTTTTTGGAAGCAAACCATCCGATTTCGTCTCTGCGTTATATTGGTATCGAACATGTCACCCTCCCGAGGAGAGGGGGTGACCTTGATAATTTATTGTTGAAACGAGAGGCTGCCTGGATCTTTAATTTAAAGACCCTTGCTCCCTTCGGTCTCAACATAGACTTTGATCTGAAGCCATTCTTGTGATAATTGTGATTTTGCCATTGTAATTGTTTGTTAGATACATTTTAGACTACAAATGCTATGATCGTATGCTATCCATTTGTTTGTCTTTTTGTATGTTCTTTGTATGCCATTTTTTTTAAATATTTGAGTTTACCAATGATATTAGGCCATACTTGGCCATGATTACAAACACCTGTGTGTCTCTTGACACTTTATAAATGACTCATCTCGCAGTGTTTGATGATACCCTGATGAAGACAGCTTCGCTGTCGAAACGTTGGTGATTAAATTTTTGCATCTGAGCTCTTAGAGTGTGCGGCTTTCCTTCATTTTCTAGCATTCGTCACTGTAATCAAATTATTCTCATCTCCACTAGACACGCCATCTGATTCAAACAGATCATCTACTTCCGCCATTTTTCTTCCTGGGATCACCTTCAGAACCGGAAGTTAACATGAACAAATGTCGTCGTCTTCTTCTTCTTCTTTGTCTTCTTTAGGTTTTATTGGCAAATCGCAACCAACTGACACGTGCGTACACATACACCAACTCTACAGGAGTGTGAATCCTTTCACGACCTATCTATACCAATATATTATTTGAACTAACCCTGCATTTGTAATACAATAAAACTATTCCCTACAAACCTCACTAATCCCATCATCCCCGTCCAACCTCTCCGACCCTGTGAAACAACCTCTCTACATCATACATTTCACAAAATAATAATACATGTTCAACCGCTTCAACAACTGTCCCCTGATTGGTGGAAACGTTGCAACTATCCCGCGAGTTTTAAATTGATTGACAGCTCTTGAGCACTGGTCGACGTTCGTCTTCGTTCGAAGTCCACTCAATGAAAAGTCCATCGTGAAGACAGATGCTCGACGGTGAAAAAAGTCAAGGTAGCTAAAGTGGTTTAAAATAAGAGTTCATTCTAGCGCACAGCATGTATGAACTGAGAAAGTGTGCTTACAAAAATAGCGACTGCATGAAGGTAGCTCAGACTTGCAGAGATAAGATAGCTAGATGGCCCTGACTAATAAACTAATTTAGCTGGCTAACTATCTACTATAGCCTCTGCACCGGGCTGCAGCAGTGGTCCATTATTTGCTAGCGATGTCATTGTCCTTATAAAGCTGGTGAAAACGAGCTCCGTTCACAAGTTAATGGCTGTTTTGCATACCCAACAGACCTCAACTATCATTAGCTGTCAAGACTTCACCCTAGCTAGGCTAATCCTAACCAAGAGCTGAAAGGCAGGGGAAAAGGTGGGAAGGCCTAGTGTATGTAATTTAGCGCTTCCATTCAACATTTTCATGACATCTTCTCCCTCTGCCCACAGATGTCAGTGGTTCAGATGGTGAAGATCGTGGGTCTGGGGGCTGTGGCCCTCACTCTCAGTGTGGAGTGGTTGGACTGGCTCTTCTGTCGCCTCTGGCCCCGTAAAATATCCAGAGGGCCCCTGAAAGAAGTGTTCTTTTTCCCTACAGAGGTCGCCTGCACGGAGCGTCTCTTCACTCCTGACTCACCATTGTAAGTAATAGAATGTGTTCCAAATGGCACCTTTAACCAGGGCCCTGTAGTGGCCTAATAGTGCATACTACTGCCCTAGGGTACCATTTGGGATGCCGGCACAGTCAACATTAACTACTCACCGTCATATTCATTAATAATATATCTATACAATGTCTCTAAGAATGTTGCTGTTTTTTGATAGCCTTTTTGTTGATTTCAGATGTTTTGCTATGGGCTAGGAATAATGATTCAATGAGTGACTACTATACAGTAGATACACCATTCAGTTACTCCTTCTCTCTCTCCCTTTCCTCTCCCTCTTATCCTCCTCTCCTCTGTTCCCATCATCTTCCCCTGTCCCCCATCAAGTCTGTACCCAAACAATTCGAGCTTCTACTTCTAAAAATTAACCTTTCCAGAAACAAGTCTCTCACTGTTGCCGCTTGCTATAGACCTCCCTCTGCCCCAGCTGTGCCCTCGATACCATATGTGAATTGATTGCCCCCCATCTATCTTCTGAGCTCGTGCTACTAGGTGACCTAAACTGGGACATGCTTAACACCCCGGCCATCCTACAATCTAAGCTTGATGCCCTCAATCTCACACAAATTATCAATGAACCTACCAGGTACAACCCCAAATCCGTAAACACGGGCACCCTCATAGATGTCATCCTAACTAACTCGCCCTACAAATACATCTCTGCTGTTTTCAATCAAGATCTCAGCGATCACTGCCTCATTGCCTGCATCCGTAATGGGTCTGCGACCAAACGACCACCCCTCATCACTGTCAAACGCTCCCTAAAACACTTCTGCGAGCAGGCCTTTCTAATCGACCTGGCCGGGGTATCCTGGAATGACATTGACCTCATCCCGTCAGTAGATGATGCCTGGCTATTCTTTAAAAGTGCCTTCCTCACCATCTTAAATAAGCAGGCCCCACTCAAAACATTTAGAACTAGGAATAGATATAGTCCTTGGTTCACTCCAGACCTGTCTGCCCTTGACCAGCACAAAAACATCCTGTGGCGTTCTGCATTAGCATCGAATAGCCCCCGTGATATGCAACTTTTCAGGGAAGTTAGGAACAAATATACACAGGCAGTTAGAAAAGCTAAGGATAGCTTTTTCAAACAGAAATTTGCATCCTGTAGTACTAACTCAAAAAAGTTCTGGGACACTGTAAAGTCCATGGAGAATAAGAGCACCTCCTCCCAGCTACCCACTGCTCTGAGGCTAGGAAACACTTATCACCGATAAATCCACTATAATTAAGAATTTCAATAAGCATTTCTCTACGGCTGGCCATGCTTTCCACCTGGCTACCCCTACCCCAGTCAACTTCCCGGCACCCTCCACAGCAACCCGCCAATGCCCCCACCATTTCTCCTTCATCCAAATCCAGATAGCTGATGTTCTGAAAGAGCTGCAAAATCTGGACCCATACAAATCAGCCGGGCTAGACAATCTGGACCCTCTCTTTCTAAAATTATCTGCCGAAATTGTTGCAACCCCTATTACTAGCCTGTTCAACCTCTCTTTCGTATCGTCTGAGATTCCCAAAGATTGGAAAGCTGCCGCGGTCATCCCCCTCTTCAAAGGGGGTGACACTCTAGACCCAAACTGCTACAGACCTATATCTATCCTACCCTGTCTTTCTAAGGTCTTCGAAAGCCAAGTTAATAAACAGATTACCGACCATTTCGAATCCCACCGTACCTTCTCCACTATGCAATCTGGTTCCAGAGCTGGTCATGGGTGCACCTCAGCCACGCTCAAGATCCTAAACGATATCATAACCGCCATCGATAAGAGACGTTACTGTGCAGCCGTATTCATCGACCTGGCCAAGGCTTTCGACTCTGTCAATCACCACATTCTTATTGGCAGACTCGACAGCCTTGGTTTCTCAAATTATTGCCTCGCCTGGTTTACCAACTACTTCTCTGATAGAGTTCAGTGTGTCAAATCGGAGGGCCTGTTGTCCGGACCTCTGGCAGTCTCTATGGGTGTGCCACAGGGTTCAATTCTCGGGCCGACTCTCTTCTCTGTATACATTAATGATGTTGCTCTTGCTGCTGGGGATTCTCTGATCCACCTCTATGCAGACGACACCATTCTGTATACTTCTGGCCCCTCTTTGAACACTGTGTTAACTAACCTCCAGCTTCAATGCCATACAACTCTCCTTCTGTGGCCTCCAACTGCTCTTAAACGCAAGTAAAACTAAATGCATGCTATTCAATCGATTACTGCCCGCACCTGCTCGCCTGTCCAGCATCACTACTCTGGACGGCTCTAACTTAGGATACGTGGACAATTACAAATCTGGTTAGACTGTAAACTCTCCTTCCAGACTCACATTAAGCATCTCCAATCCAAAATTAAATCTAGAATCGGCTTCCTATATCGCAACAAAGCATCCTTCACTCATGCTGCCAAACATACCCTCGTAAAACTGACCATCCTACCGATCCTATAAAATCTATCTATAAAATAGCCTCCAACATTCTACTCAACAAACTGGATGCAGTCTGTCACGGTGCCATCAGTTTTGTCACCAAAGCCCCATACAATACCCACCATTGCGACCTGTATGCTCTCGTTGGTTGGCCCTCGCTTCATACTCGTCGCCAAACCCACTGGCTACAGGTTATCTACAAGTCTCTGCTAGGTAAAGCCGCGCCTTATCTCAGCTCACTGGTCACCATAGCAGCACCCACTCGTAGCACGCGCTCCAGCAGGTATATCTCACTGGTCACCCCCAAAGCCAATTCCTCCTTTGGTCGTCTCTCCTTCCAGTTCTTTGCTGCCAATGACTGGAACGAACTGCAAAAATCTCTGAAGCTGGAGACTCATATCTCCCTCACTAGCTTTAAGCACCAGCTGTCAGAGCAGCTCACAGATCACTGCACCTGTACATAGCCCATCTGTAAACAGCCCATCTATCTACCTACCTCATCCCCATACTGTATTTATTTATTTATCTTGCTCCTTTGCACCCCAGTATCTCTACTTGCACATTCATCTTCTGCACATCTACCATTCCAGTGTTTAATTGCTATATTGTAATTACTTCTCCACCATGGCCTATTTATTGCCTTAACTTACCTCATTTGCACTCACTGTATATAGACTTTTTGTTTTCTTTTGTTCTACTGTATTATTGACTGTATGTTTTGTTTATTCCATGTGTAACTCTGTGTTGTTGTATGTGTCGAATTGCTTTGCTTTATCTTGGCCAGGTCACAGTTGCAAATGAGAACTTGTTCTCAACTAGCCTACCTGGTTAAATAAAGGTGAAATAAAAATAAATATTTTCCTCTCCCCTTCTTTCTCTTTCCTCCCTCTTTCCCCATCTCCCCCCCTTTCCTCTCAACCCCTAGCCCCTGCCCCTGTCCCTTACCCCACAACGTCAACACCTCCTTCACCCGTCTCCTGAGCCACATCCTGTCTGCCTCCTCCTCCTTGGACCTGTGTGTGTTCGCCTTCACCAACCTGGACCTGAGCCGGGCTGTGCTGGCCCTACACACCAGGGGCATCCCCATCCGTATCCTCACTGACATGGACTACACCCTCATCACCGGCTCCCAGATAGGGGCCATCCGCAGAGCAGGTAGGCTGATGGCAGAGGCCCAATCTTAAAGCAGTTGTTAGAACCTACCACCTATCTATGTACAATCCCCCTATGCACCTACATCACTCATGTGCAAATCAGGTTGGGCCAGGGGTTCCCAAAGTTTTTCACTCAGGCTCCCCTTCTAGCACTGGGGGACATCCCACGCGCCATGTCTATTTCTTTGGGAACAAGCACTGTTCATGACACCAACTGTTCACACCGTGACATGGGCTCGTTGATCTGGACATTTCTGAGTTATAAATAGCTCTCTGAGGTATGCAATGACTAACATGACATGAGGAAAACTGGGGGGGGGGGGGTGATAATGCAGAGTCTGAAGTAGATTGATCTTATTGATCAATCAATTCAGTCAATAAAGTTATTGCTGGAGAGTTATAACTAGATCCCAGAGTGGTTCCTGGTTATAGCCTAATCATAATTCATGTGATTTACAATGTGGTTTATCAAGCTGCTCTGCACTCCAACTTCTTCAGTGTAGTCAGTTACACACTGTCCATGCTCGTAATGCATAGATAGAGAGTGTGTGCATCTCAAATGGCACCCTATTCCCTATATAGTGCACTACTGGTTGAAACTAGTGTAGGGCTGCAAGATATGTGCAGAAAAGCTAATTGTGAATAAAACACGTTTTTATCCAAATACTGTGATTGCTATTTGACATGTGATATAGATCAAACTCTTGGGCGGACTGTTGGAATCGTAGAAATAGAATGATTTATATTAAGAAGAAAAGTGGATAGCAAAATGTTCTTGTTTGGAACAATCGGTTGACTTAATTTGACTTAACAGAACAGCATGCAAACTAAGTGAATCTAACAGCGAGGAAGAGGAACTGCACCGCTTGAGTGACGGGGCAGAGCTTGGTGTGTGTGGGAAGCAGCCGCAAGAGGAGACAAATCACAGAGTAAACTATAAAAACAAACACTACACAAGGCTGAGATGCAAAAATATTGCATGCGATATGGATCTCTAGCGATATGGAAATATTTTGATGTGAATTCGATGAATTGTGCAGACCTACTATATAGAGAATAGGGTGCCATTTGGAACGCATTCAGAGGGATGATAGAATATGTTGCAAGTGTGGTCTGACCCTAGTGGGCTTGCCAGCACAAGCCCGGGCGAGTCAGAAACCTGTGAAACGCACATGGAATTTAGACTTGGGAGCACCAATGCAGCTCTGATAAATACATTGAATAGCACATGGTTACATCTGTATAGTTGTTTCAAGTCATGTGCTCAGGCTGTGGTTAGGCTACATTTGTATCATTTGAGGGGCGCGCATCACAAGCAAAGTCATTTTGTATCAATTTACTTCTCCTGCGAGAACCATTAGCACAGGCAAGTCTAATTGGGCTAGCTGTATCAAAGCCTCTGCCATAGAAACCAATGGATCATGGCTTTGTGTCTGCGGTTGCACAACTTTCACCTACACAATGCAGAAAAATCACTCGTCTCTAGCTCAACCCGTTCAAAACTAAAGACCTATTTTACCACAGCTACACTGAACAAAAATATAAACGCATCATGCAACAATTTCAAAGATTGTACTGAGTTACAGTTCATATAAGGAAATCAGTCAATTGAAATAAATGAATTAGGCCCTAATCTATGGATTTCACATGACTGGGAATACAGATATGTATCTGTTGGTCACAGGTACCTTAAAGAAAGGTAGGGGCATAGATAAAAAAATGTAAACTGTCAGTATCTGGTGTGACCACCATTTGCCTCATGCAGCGCAGCGCAGCACATCTCCTTCACATAGAGTTGATCAGACTGTTGATTGTGGCCTGTGGAATGTTGTCCCACTCCTCTTCAATGGCTGTGCGAAATTGCTGGATATTAACGGGAACTGGAATGTCCTGTCGTACACGTCGATCCAGAGCATCCCAAACATGCTCAATAGGTGACACGTCTGGTGAGTATGCAGGCCATGGAAGAACTGGGAAATGTTCCGCATCCAGGAATTGTGTACAGATCCTTGTGACATGGGGCCGTGCGTTATCATGCTGAAACATGAGGTGATGGTGGCGGATGAATGGCACGACAATGGGCCTCAGTATTTCTGTGTATTCAAATTGTCATCAATAAAATGCAATTGTGTTTGTTGTCTGTTGCTTATGACTGCCCATACCATAACCCCAGCGCCATCATGGGGAACTCTGTTCACAATGTTGACATCAGCAAACCACTCGCACACATGACGCCATACAGGCTTTCTGCCATCAGCCCCGTACAGTTAAAACCGAGATTCATCCTTGAAGAGCACACTTCTCCAGGGTGCCAGTGGCCATTGAAGGTGAGCATTTGTCCACTGAAGTCGGTTACGACGCCGAACTGCAGTCAGGTCAAGACCTTGGTGAGGACGATGAGCACGCAGATGAGCTTCCCTGAGACGGTTTCTGACCATTTTTCTAGACATTCTTTGGTTGTGCAAACCCACAGTTTCATCAGTTGTCAGGGTGACTGGTCTCAGACGATCCCGCAGGTGAAGAAGCTGGATGTGGGGAGGTCCGGGGCTGGCATAGTTACACTTAGTTTGCTGTTGTCAGGCTGGTTGGACGTACTGCCAAATTCTCTAAAACGATGTTAATGGCGGCTTATGGTAGAGAAATGAACATTACATTCTCTGGTAACAGCTCTGGTGGACATTCCAATTGCACGCTCCCTCAATTTGAGACATCTGTGGCATTGTGTTGTGACAAAACTTAACATTTTAGAGTTGCCTTTTATTGTCCCCAGCACAAGGTGCACCTGTGTAATGATTATCATTTTCTTGATATGCCATGCCTGTCAGGTGGATAATGGATGTAAACAAATTTGTGCCAAACATTTTTGAGAAATAAGCATTTTGTGCCTATGAAAAATATCTAGGCTCTTTTATTTCAGCTCATGAAACATGGGACCAGCACTTTACATGTTGCGTTTTATATTTTTTTTTAGTATACATATTTTAGTTCTAGCACGGATTTGCGGGACGCTCTTAAAGGGTTAAATACAGTGCTTGACTTGGGTAGGATCTGAGTACTGGTACCTCAAATGTTCTACTGCTTGAGCTCATGTTCCACTTTATAGAATATATGTTCAAAGTATTGTGGTGCTCCTCCACCTAAATATAAACAGTACCAGCATGCAAAATGAGTACCTGAACCTATTTCAGTCCAAGTCAAGCACTGGGTACATACAAATAAATCATCATGATTAAGGAACTATGAAAATAGTTCAAATAAACCCTATTTAATAAAAAAAATACAGTATAGATCAGTTAGATTGAGGTGATTACTACTAAATACATTAACTGGGACATTTTAGATGTGCTGCAGAATTATTTATCCCATCAAGGTGTGCCACAATTTAAAAAAATTAAAACATTTTAAAAAAAGGTTGGGAACCACGTCCTTAGACAGACAGCTTGTGCCATTCATCATTTTTCTGTTTCTCTCTATTTGGAATCTCTGTGAGGTCCAACTCTGTGGGAGGTGTGACTCCTCCACAATGCACCACAACTGACTGTATTCATAATATAGCATAGCCCCTCTCATCCTGTGTATTCCCCTTCCATTCCCCAGGCATCTGTGTGAGGTGTGACTCCGGCGCCGTCCACATGCACCACAAGTTTGCCGTGGTGGACAGCCGGCGCCTAATTACCGGCTCCCTGAACTGGACCCTGACAGCCATCCAGAGCAACAAGGAGAACATACTGGTCACGGAGGAACCAGACCTAGTCCTGCCCTTCATCACGGAGTTCAAGAGGCTCTGGGATGTCAATGACCCGGCTAGGAGACACCTGCCGTCCATCGCTGAGAAAACTGCTAGTTTAGTACTATAGAGAGACTGACAGAAACAAACATGGCTGAAATGTTTGTATGGTGCAGTAGCTAGTGGTTACTTTTGGTTTACCAACTGCTATGGTGATTATGTCGATTGATTTTTATTTATTTTTATTTTTATTTAAAACAAAATATTTAGTAGTTTTATATTTTCCATTTCTGAGAAACCTGCTAGTTTAGTACTATGGATAGAAAGGTTGTATGGTCCATATCCGGGACAAATTTGTCCAAAATACAAATTGTGTTTACATAAGTGTAGTACATTAGGATTGGGCAGTACTGGTCAAGTACATGATGTATAATTTGGGTAGTTTGCTATCTTGTAGTTTTATATATATTTTTTCAATCTCAGAGAAACCTGCTCATCCACATCTTATCAGAGAAACCAGTTTTCTTCGTCATGTAGATAGACTGAGAGAAACATGGCTTTTATCTGTAGTTTCCTACTTCAGTAGAAGTAATATTTTTGACAGATCAATCGCTGCTTTACACTGGTGTGGGGATGATGTAGAAATGGGTAGTTTGATATTCTGTACTTAAGTTTTTTTTTAATAGTTTTACATTGTTTACATTGAGGTATTGTTATTGTATGACACGATGTTGTATATATTTTAATACAAAGTAATTAGACTTCTGTTCTTTTTTTGTTATATTGCATAACTAAAAGATAGGAATTTGTTTTGTATGTTAAACATATTTAAAATAGGATTTGATTACAGTATTTAGATAAAGAGAGTGAGAATACTTCATGTTAACTCAGTCCATCCTGTGGCTTATCATTAAGAGCCAGACAACTATGCCCAGTCAGAACAATTGCACTGAGAGATAAGTGGTGCATTGCAGTCACGCAGAAGATATTTGTAATGCTTCTCAGAGCACACAGCTCCAATTAAAAACCCACTCATCCACTCTACTGCAATATGGCAGGCCTCCTGCATCTCAATCCCCCAGAAGTTGAGTCCCAAATGACACCATATTCCCTATATAGTGCACTACTTTTGACCACACACCATAGGGCTCTGGTCAAAAGTAGTGCACTATATGTGTAGGGTGCCATTTGGCCTTGTGCCCAGGATCTGTAGCGTACTTCCATTTCTCATGCAGGAAGGAGCATTATTTATATGATCAGTCAGAGCCCTGGGTGGTACAGGCCAGTCAGCTAGACTATACCTTTGATATTTCTCTGTGTCAGCTGGACTGTACTGTATGCTAGACTGTCTTCATCACTTGGCTGTGGGGGGTGGACATTCAGAAGGCTGAATGAAGAATAATGCAGCATTCAGGTGCTAGTCGGAACTTCTCAGTAATACATAAGGCCCTATTCAATTAAAACCGTAATGTGGGTTGGGTATCCTCCACGATAAGATAGAAATACATTCCCACGGTTTAGTTAGTGGTATAAATATGTCAACAGGTGTCTAATACACAGGGTTGCACCATTCTGGTAACTTTCCCAAAATTCCCCGGTTTTAAGGAAATCCTGGTAGGAGTTTTCCAGGATGTCTTATTCCCTCCTAATTCCAGGAATTTCCAACCAGGATTTGTGGAAAACCGGGGAATTTTGGTAAAGACACTGGCATTTTGAAACCCTACTCATATGCCTACATAGCACACTATCGCTGATACTAAAGCTGATTGTGTTTTTCTTTTAACTACGCTGTTCCTTGTATGTATTCTCATCTATATCGATTTAATATTTGAGTAACTGTTGTAGAGGAAAAGGTGGAGAATCTTGTATTTGTTTACCTGGTTGACTATACATTTCCTCTAAACTGTACCAATGTAAACTTTGTTGAACGAGAGGGAGAGAAAAGGAGAAAATAAGAAAGAGAAAATAAGAACACTAACAATACAACAAAAAGCAACAATGTTGAAATGCATAACGCGCACGGCACTCGTTAACTACCTTTGAAGTTCAGCAAACGGGCAACACTACGTACAGAGGTTGTGTGAACGTGGATTCATCGCTGTTCTCTGAGTCGGTGTGTCGGTGACACTGGGTTAATATAGGGAAACTTCCGCAGCCTTCCATATCGCAGAAACCTACGGAGGAGCGAGCATGAGATCCGGGAGTACCGTACAGTAGGCGAGAGAAAAGAAAGACATCGAGTTGGAACGGGAGGAGGGAGTGGACGAAAAAACGATTCACACACTGGATTTGAGGTAAAGAAACCGACAGTATTTTTCAGGAACATTTCTTATGAGGTTTTGTGTTTTGGTTCTTTTCTTATTTTTCATGTTGTACAGCAATGAGATAATGGCCATATGGAAGTCCGGAGATGCATCTCTTTCATGATTGTCAAACTTAAAGTTATGGGTGTTTTTTAAAGATTTTTTTCGCAAACGGCTACAATCAGTTTAGACTAGGACCGCTCGTGTGGTTTTGGGACAGCTGTTGCCTTCTCCATGTAAAAAGCTTTCAGCAAGTGCCTACAACCAGTGTTCTCATTATTTTGTATGCTTTAGGCCTACTATATAGGCCTACTATATCAAAATAGAGTAGACTAGGCCTATGTGTACAGATCTATTACCGTCAATTGTAAATAAAAATAAAAAAATAACGAAAGCTGTTGGCCAACTTGAATTGGGAATTTATTGCCTTACGGTTTACTCTTTGAGCAGGCAGTTCAACGGTTTACATTTTTATATTAGCTTATAGTCTATTGGCCGTACATGCATGAGATTGTAATGTTTGCGTCCCAAATGGCACTCCCTAGTGCACAACTTGAAATAGGGTGCCATTCAGGATATACACTTGGAACAGGGTGCCATTCCGCAGACAACCATACATTGTTTGGGTCATCATACCCGGTTGGGAGGAATTAAAAGCGTCCCACCCATTATCACCTCAAACAAGTGACCTCCTTTTACCTTTTCCATCCACATAAACAAACAAACACACCCCAGCTATGTGGTTCTGATCAGAGGTAGTGCACTCTAGACTAGGGAAAGTAGTGTTTTAGATATGCCCACTATGTACATTGCATCATGTCCTGATAACTTCCTGCCTTCTACCACCACTGTGAGCTCCCTCTTCCTCTGGGTCACGTCACCTACACCTTGTCACATAGAACAATGATTCCAGCCTCAGGTTGAAATATATTGAAATATACTTGTAATGTTCCCAACTGTTACTAGTGGAATATGTAATTTGTACTTAATATACCTCCATTTTAAAGGGCAATGTGTAGTATCTTTGCTTTTGAAGGAGGGTAATATACCTGTGTGGTTTTATGATTGATAAAAAGGCCTACATTAAAATTGAATGCGTTGATATGGGTCAATTCTCCCCATAAAGGCCGCAAACATAGATGCCAACATGAATGCAGTTAGAATTGAGATCTAAGTGCTATTTTGGCAACAGTAACACGCACTGGTTTCTTCTAGTCGTGTTACTGTATTCAGTGTGTGTGTCTGTTGGGTCTCTGTAATGCTTAGTTTTTGTTGGCCAGATTAGTTGTTATGGCCCTGGATGGTTTGTGCTGAGCTGGTTGCCAAGGAAACGGTCTTAATCAGGCAAAGAGCACTGCTCAGCACAGTGTCCCTCATATGCTCCAGGCCAGGAGAGATGGAGGAGAGCTAGAGAGAGAAGTGGACATTCTACTGTAATTTCCATGTAAAAGGTCCCATGAGCATCAACATGTGAAGTTTATAGGAGCATGTCAAATTGGGTTCCCGAGTCAGTCTATATTTTTGAGGAGTTGAGGCATATACATGGCCTGGAGGACACCGAGGTCCGGATCTTTATTTGAAATGGTTTTTTTTGGAACTCAGTCGACGTCTTTACTTACTGTTGAGAGAGAGAATACAAAAAGTGCAATTTCCAAACTTGGTTGCAGCAGATTTCCATTTTCCACTCACTGACAGTCACTCAATTAACTCATGTTTGTAAAACAAAATGTAGATTGGTAAGTTAGTCTAGCCAGCTATCTAAACTTGTAGTAATCATGGCCGAATTACCGACCCGGCACGTGCCCTGGGGTCCTGACCTCCAGGGGGCAACCATTGATTTTGTTAGTCACTTTCACTAGTTTCATATTAACCTTGCATAAGTCATGGCAAAAAAGTAATGGTAGAATTGCAGAAAATTTGCTTTAAAACAGTGACAATGTATCCCCACCCCTTAGCAAAATGTTTAGAATTGCAGGAAATGTTCTGTAAAACTGCACAAAAAAGATGGTTCTGTAAAGCAAACTTATTTGTTTACCTTTTGTTAACAAAATACTTTTTCTGCTAACAGATCCCTCAGTATGTAGTAAATTATGTTTTATAATCCTGGTGCTGAGTTAATGCGTAGCAGCTAATTGTATAGCTAATAGGCTATGTGTTTGTAGATCGAATGCGGTGAATGAAGCTACAGTGAAGCATGACAATGAGCCTCAGGATCTCGTCACAGTATCTCTGTGCATTCAAATTGCCATCAATAAAATGCATTTGTGTTCATTGTCCGTAGCTTATGCCTGTCCGTATCATAATGGGCGGCAGGTAGCATAGTGGTTAGAGCGTTGGACTAGTAACCGAAAGGTTGCAAAATCTAATCCCCGAGCTGACAAGGTAAAAATCTGTCGTTCTGCCCCTGAACAAGGCAGTTAACCCACTGTTTCCTGGTAGGCCGTCATTGAAATAAGAATTTGTTCTTAACTGACTTGCCTGGTAAAATAAAATGGCACTCTGTTTACAACGTTGACATCAGCAAACTGCTCTCCCACATGACGCCATACATGTGGTCTGCGGTTGTAAGGCCGGTTGGATGTACTGACAAATTCTCTAAGAGTACGTTGGAGGTGGCTTATGGTAGAGAAATCAACATTCAATTCTCTGGTCAACACATCTGGTGGATATTCCTGCAGTCAGCATGCCAATTGCACACCACATCAACTTGAGACATCTGTGGCATTGTGTTGTGTGACACTACTGCACATTTTAGTGACCTTTTATTGTCCCCCAGCACAAGGTGCACCTGTGTAATGATCATGCCGTTTTAATCAGCTTTTTGATATGCCACAGCTGTCAGGTGGATGGATTATCTTGGCAAAGGAGACATGCTCACTAACAAGGATGTAAATAAATTTGTGCACTACATTTGAGAGAAATAAGCTTTTTGTGCGTTTGAACAATTTTCTTGGATCATTTATTTCAGCTCATGAAACATGGGACCGACACTACATTTTGCGTTTAGATTTTTGTTCAGCGTATATTTAGTTTGTAAACTCTAAGTTTAAGAAACATTGCCCTTTGCCTTAATTCCGTTACCAAAAACCCACTTATCTTTAAGATATTTTCTAATGTCTCTCCCTCATTAGGAGGGAGGATAATGAATGTTCACAAAAGTAACAAGTGAAGGTATACCAATCAATTAGTGTTTTTACTGATATCAATTTTGTTTGTAAAACTCAATTCCATTACCAAATCTGGAATTGGCTACAATGGGGGGAAATATAGTATTCACAAACTAGTTGGGTTCACAAGTTTTCACAGCAGAGTACAGTAAAGAAAAGTAGAGTTCGGTACAGTGAAGAAATAGTAGATCAGACTAGAGTTGAGTACACTAATGTACTGAACTCTATTCTGCTGTACTGTACTGAACTGTACTCTACTCTACTGTGCTTTACTTTGATGTCCAAACTTGTGAACCATAGATGTCTATGATTTGGTCCGGACCAACCAAATTTGCTGCTGTTTGGGGACAGAGCTCATTAAAATAATAGCCAGTGTGTAGGATAATACCCAAGGAGGATATTTCATATGTATACCTAAGATACATCACCATGAAGAGAATGACATTCATATCCATGATTATCCATTTCTGTGTAGTACATATCAGAGACCCATGATAATTCTGTTACCAGGATGTAAGTAGACTTCACTTACTGTAGTTCAATAACCAAAATATATATATTTCTCAAGTCAATGTGTCATGTTATCACTGACACCCCATTCTTTCTGCAGACATTGTTGAATCTTTATTCAGAGCAGATATTTAGAAAACGTGGACACACATAAAACTATTCTGTTACCAAACTTTGCATCTGCACAGTTCTTCCAGTGAATGTGTTTTTGCAAAATATTCAGTCTTCTATTATTAAAAGTAGTCCTTGTGCATAGAGTTGTATGGTTTGTTAAACTTTGAAATCAATGGTTTTTGTTTGGCATACATTTTAAGTGTAATTCCGTTACTGTGGAATTACCCCAGGCTTTTTATTCATACTGCAGGACAGGACTATAGCAAAGAGAGGGATGGATGGAGGAGAGGACAGGATACTCTGGCTTTTATTCATGATGCAGGAAAATGGAGAGGGCGAGTGAGAGTTATGGAGGAAACCTGCTGACTCACAACATTGTCATAAATTCACCCTGATCATCACATAGTCGGGTCCAATGACTGACCAAATATTGAATAGTTTCATAAAGTAGAGTTGAAGTCGGAAGGTTACATACACCTTAGCCAAATACATTTAAAACTCAGTTTTTCACAATTCTTGACATTTAATCCTAGTAAAAATTCCCTGTTTTAGGTCAGTTAGGATCACCACTTTATTTTAAGAATGTGAAATGTCAGAATAATAGTAGAGTGATTTATTACAGCTTTTATTTCTTTCATCACATTCCCAGTGGGTCAAAAGTTTACATACACTCAATTAGTATTTGGTAGCATTGCCTTTAACTTGTTTAACTTGGGTCAAACGTTTCGGGTAGCCTTCCACAAGCTTCGCACAATAAGTTGGGTGAAGTTTGGCCCATTCCTCCTGACAGAGCTGGTGTAACGGAGTCAGATTTGTAGGCCTCCTTGCTCTCACACACTTTTTCAGTTCTGCCCACAAATTTTCTATAGGATTGAGGTCCGGGCTTTGTGATGACCACTCCAATACCTTGACTTTGTTGTCCTTAAGCCATTTTGCCACAACTTTGGAAGTATGCTTGGGGTCATTGTCCATTTGGAAGACCCATTTGCGACCAAGCTTTAATTTCCTGACTGATGTCTTGAGATGTTGCTTCAATATATCCACATAATTGTCCTTACTCATGATGCCATCTATTTTGTGAAGTGCACCAGTCCCTCCTGCAGCAAAGCACCCCCAAAACATGATGCTGCCACCCCCTTGCTTCACGATTGGGATGGTGTTCTTCGGCTTGCAAGCCTCCCCCTTTTTCCTCCAAACATAATGATGGTCATTATGGCCAAACAGTTCTATTTTTGTTTCATCAGACAAGAGGACATTTCTCCAAAAAGTACGATCTTTGTCCCCATAGTCTGGCTTTTTTATGGCGGTTTTGGAGCAGTGGTGTCTTCCTTGCTGAGTGGTCTTTCAGGTTATGTCGATATAGGACTCGTTTTACTGTGCATATAGATACTTTTGTACCTGTTTCTTCCAGCATCTTTGCTGTTGTTCTGGGATTGATTTGCACTTTTCGCACCAAAGTACGTTCATCTCTAGGAGACAGAACGCGTCTCCTTCCTGAGCGGTATGACGGCTGCGTGGTCCCATGGTGTTTATACTTGCGCACTATTGTTTGTACAGATTAACGTGGTACCTTCAGGCATTTGGAAATTGCTCCCAAGGATGAACCAGACTTGTGGAGGTCTACAATTTCTTTCTGAGGTCTTGGCTGAGTTCTTTTGATTTTCCCATGATGTCAAGCAAAGAGGCACTGAGTTTGAGGGTAGGCCTTGAAATGCATCCACAGGTACACCTCCAATTGACTCAAATGATCTCAAATGATGTCAATGAGCCTATCAGAAGCTTCTAAAGCCTTGATATCATTTTCTGGAATTTTCCAAGCTGTTTAAAGGCACAGTCAACTTCATGTATTTAAACTTCTGACCCACTGGAATTGTGATACAGTGAATTATAAATGAAATAATCTGTCTGTATACAATTGTTAAAAAAATTACTTGTCATGCACAAAGTAGATGTCCTAACCGACTTGCCAAAACTATAGTTTGTTAACAAGACATTTGTGGAGTGGTTGAAAAACAAGTTTTAATGACTCCAACCTAAGTGTATGTAAACTTCCGACTTCAACTGTATGTGGGCAATGTGAGGCCTAAACAATATGACCATTTGAAATTGCACAACTCAGTTGGCCTCTGGGACACCATAATCAGAACGTTCTTTAACTGGTCGTTTGGTACAGGACCGTTTCCGTGGCATTAAACGTTATAACAGTGTGTGTCGTACTGAACGCACCCCTGGTCTAGGAGTTGCACTGCTTCAACTGTTTCCTCCTCTCTGCTCCTAGATGGCGCTGGCGAGCGACCCCGGTGCCGGCCAGCAGCAGACCCAGGCCCAGAAGGATGCCGCGGACCAGAACTTTGACTATATGTTCAAGCTGCTGATCATCGGCAACAGCAGCGTGGGGAAGACCAGCTTACTCTTCCGCTACGCTGATGACTCCTTTACCTCTGCCTTCGTCTCCACTGTGGGCATCGACTTCAAGGTTAAGACGGTCTACCGCAACGAAAAGAGGGTCAAGCTACAGATCTGGGTAAGATGGGGTTTGATTTTGATTCATTAGGATCCCCATTAGCCGACTCCAATGGCGACAGCAGGTCTTACTGGAAAAAGACAATACTTTACAAAATATATACATTTAAAAACGTTAACATGTAGTGTGTGTGCGCATCTATCAGTTCCACAGACATGTCAAAACATACACACAACAAGTAGGTCACATGGGGGAGAGGCGTTGTGTCGTGAGGTGTTGCTTTATTTGTTTTTGAAACCAGGTTTGCTGTTCACTTGCACTATATGAGACAGGAGTTTCATGCACTCTTGGCTCTGTATAATACTGTACGTTTTCATGAATTTATTCTGGACCTTGGGACTGTGAAAAGACCCCTGGTGGCATGTATGCTGGGGTAAGTGTGTGTCAGTGCTGTGTGTAAGCTGACTAGGAAAACTATTTGGAATTTCCAACACATTCATTTTTCTTATAAAAACACTAAGTGATGTAGTCAGTCTCTCCTCAACTCTTAACCAAGAGAGACTGGCATGCATCGTATTTCTATTAGCCCTCTGATTACAATGAAGAGCAAAACGTGTCGCTCTGTTCTGGACCAGCTGCAGCTTAACTAGGTCTTTCCTTGCAGCACTCGACCACATGACTGGACAATAATCAAAAAAGCACAGCGTCTCTTTATTACGGACTGACCTCTCCCCATCTTTACAACCATTGAATCTAGATGTTTTGACCATGACCGTTTACAATCTAAGGTAACACCAAGTAATTTTGTCTCTTCAACTTGTTCAAAAGCCAGATTCAGCTGAGGTCTAGAACTTAGGTAATGATTTGTACCAAATACGATGCTCTTAGTTTTAGAGATGTTCAGGACCAGTTTATTACTGGCTACCCAATCCACAACTGACTGCCACTCTTTAAGGCTTTCTGTGACTTTATTGGCTGTGGTTGCTGACATGTATATGGTTGAATCATCAGCATA
This sequence comes from Salmo salar, assembly GCF_965601325.2. Taxonomy (NCBI): domain Eukaryota; kingdom Metazoa; phylum Chordata; class Actinopteri; order Salmoniformes; family Salmonidae; genus Salmo; species Salmo salar. The sequence goes on along the minus strand of NC_138302.1, from coordinate 24,590,555 downwards.
CATGGACACTCAGGCTTTGTTTAGTGCCAGTACAGGTCATTAGTAAAAATAGAAAAGAGTGGAGGGCCTAGAGAGCTGCCCTTCGGTACACCACACTTGACATGTTTGACATTAGAGAAGCTTCCATTAAAGAAAACCCCCTCAGTTCAATTATATAGATTTCAGAGTTGAGGTTGAAAAGCCATACGTTTTCTCAACAAAGGTTATGGTTAATAATATCAAAGGCTGCGCTGAAAACAGTATAACGCCCACAATCTTCTTTCAGTCATTTGTGTCAGTGCAGTACATGTTGAGTGCCCTTCTCTATGTAAGCATGCTGAAAGTCTGTTAATTTGTTTATAGAGAAATAGCATTGTATTTGGTCAAACATGTTTTTTTCCCCAACAGTTTCCTAAGAGCTGGCAGCAAGCTGGCAGCAAGGGGGTCAAAGGTTATAGGGAAGGGGTGTCAAACTTGAGGGAGGGTATGTGTATGTGTGAGGATTCTTGTGCACATTCTTGTTCGTTAATGTGCCTTTTTGCCTGCTATGTTCGCCTGGCTTGTTATGTTCGCCTGGCTTGTTTTACCAGCCAACTCAGAACAAGGGAGGAAGGAGAGGAAGTTTTTGCTAATAACAACATTCCTTCTCAGAATTTCTTTTTACCCTTAAGTTCCAGCAGGCTGCTCTCTCTGATGGTATGCTGAGTGAGCAGGATGTTTGTCCACTGAAATAACAGCTATACAGATTAGAGGGGCCCACAGTTGCTTGAAACATGGTGCCTGTTTACTGTATTATGTACAGTATCTGAATTGGCACCCTATTCCCTCAGGGCCCATGTAGTGCACTATATGGGGAATAGGGTGCCATTTTGGACGCAGACTGTGGCTGGACTATATCTCTCACACTCGATGTTAACCACACTTGACGTTGAACATCATCCCTTGACGTCCACTTCATAAAAGATGCAGAAGGCTGTGCTGCTCTCTCTGCTTTCTAATATGCTTACAGTGCAATCTGACACCCAATACATTTTAGTCATTTAGCAGACTCTCTTATCCAGAGCGACTTATAGGAGGAACTAGGGTTAAGTACATTTTTCACCTAGTCAGCTCAGGGATTCAAACCAGCAAGCTTTCGGTTACTGGCCCAACGTTCTTGACTGCTAGGCTACTTGCTGCCCTATACATGTCTTTTACAATATTACTCTCTGTCAGATAGGATTCTCACAAGAAGAAGATTAGGTCTGCGTCCCAAATGGCACCCTATTACCTATATAGTGGCCTACTTTTGACAAAGTAGTGCACTGTGTAGGTATAGGGAAAAGGGTGCCTAGACGATTCTCTTACAGTAGCTTACTCACTACTACACTAAACTACTGGTCATATCTTTATGACCGCTGATATGTTGCTTTCTAGATAAACCATCCACATTAGCGGTGTGGTGTTATTGCTAGTGGCCTGACCAGGAACAACTTCCAGGTCCTAGTTACAGCTACTATAACTAGGGCCCAGAGTGTTTCCTGCTCAGGATGGAATAACTCCTTGCCCCATAGTTGTGGGTTCTGTTAGTCAGACCAAGTTTACAGTATGCTGCATTGGTGCCATTGTATCCTGGTGTACATAGAGGGTGTGGAACCATGAGCGCTGCCTTTACATGGATTTCCCTCTGCTCTGCTGTGCTTATGGGTTAATCATTGTCTTCTTTCCTTGTGCTGAGTAGGCTACAGTTAACCCCTAATACTCCCCCACTACTCACATAAGGTATGGTACCATGTGTCTGTGTGATGGATGGCCCTCATGGCTTTTGCTGGGCTGGGGCAATGTGAACCCCCATAGAAATACCAGAACGGGTGTCCTTGTTTCAAGTCAATGAGGTCATAATGTGTGATTTTAATTCCTTAAGTTATTCTATTTCCATCTGGAAGGTGCTTCTCCATCGCTGCAGGGCCTGCAGTGTGTGGGCTGCAGGGCCTGCAGTGTGTGGGCTGCAGGGCCTGCAGTGTGTTGGTTGACTGTTTCTGTATGCTAGGTGAACCATGAGGGCTACTAGGCTGTCTGTTGCTACAGTAAGCCTGGGCCTATTGTGTTTTGAAACTGGAGGCGTCCATTTAAGCTGTGCTGTGTGTATTTATATAAGTGGAGGGATAGACGACATGGTACTAACTCTTTAAAACAACTGTGTGTGTGACAGGACACGGCAGGCCAGGAGCGTTACAGAACCATCACCACAGCCTACTACAGAGGCGCCATGGGCTTCCTGCTCATGTATGACATCACCAACCAGGACTCCTTCTACGCTGTGCAGGACTGGTGGGTCATATCCCCTTCTGGGATCAATAAAGTTTATTCAATTTGACACAGACATTCACACTAACTCTCACAGTGTGTGTGTGCACAGGACTGGTGGGTACAGTACTCCCATGGGGCTCTGCTTTCTCCCTTACCTGTTGTTAGAAAATCGTGTTAAGTCATGAAACAGCTGGAATGCAAGGGTTTTCCAGCACTATTTACCTCTGAGGTTATATACAGTAACAGATACATACTATTGTTATGAAAGTCGTACATTGATTGTCGTTGTCCGTTCTCCAGGGCGACCCAGATCAAAACGTACTCGTGGGACAATGCCCAGGTGATCCTGGTGGGGAACAAGGCTGACCTGGAGGACGACAGGCTGGTACCAGCGGAGGACGGTCAGAGACTGGCTGACGAACTGGGTAGGAGAGAATATACACACACACACACACACACACACACACACACACACACACACACACACATGCTGTCTGCCGCTCGCTCGCTCGCTCTCTCTCTTTCTGAGGACGGACAGAGACTGGGTGGCAGAGACACACACACACACACACATATATATATATATATATATATATGTGTGTGTGTGTGTGTGTGTGTATATATATATATATACTCATCTGTCTCTCGCAACCTTAAAAGACAGACTAACATTGTATATATACACAGTACACACACAGAAAATAAACTAATACTGTATCTGAATACTTCAACATATACACTCAGAGAACACAAAACAAGGCAGTCTTTTGCTAGGCTTGATGCTTCTAGTAATCCTTTGTTTCCCTGTTCTCCTCCCTCTCTTTCTTCAGGGTTCCAGTTCTTCGAGGCCAGTGCCAAAGACAACATCAACGTGAAGCAGGTGTTCGAGCGTCTCGTCGACGTCATCTGCGAGAAGATGAGTGAGAGCGTGAATGGGGAGCCCAGCCCATTGGCCAATCACAAGGGCCCCAGCCTACAGGACACGCCCCCAGACAAGGGTGGCTGCTCCTGCTGATAATGCCTTAAACATACATACGGTATACATGCTCGTGTGCACACACACACACACTGAAAACATGTAATACACAACCACTCCCACACACGCTCATTGACTTGCCAGAAATCTGGCGTTGTGAATGTACTTTTTGGTTTTGTATAACATTGTTGCTACTATCCCTATTACCGACCTGTTCCCCAGTCTCTTGCACTCACTTTGCTTCTAAAAACCGATTTCACATCAGTCCTTTCGTTTAGAATGAGTTGATGGAATGTATTTAGCTATAGGATAAGCTTCCCAGAGTAGGGTGAAGTTGCCCTTAGACGCTGATCTTGGGTCAGTTTTACATTTCCCCCACTAATGGTTAGGATTGGGGAGGGTAAGCTGATCCTAGATCTGTACCTAGGGGAGACTTCATCTGGGAACCTTCCCACAACCCAAGCCTAGCCTGAGAACCATTGTTCAGTGCTGTAGTTCAGATTGTTTGATTGTGTCTGGATCATACTGCCCCCATGTGGATGTTGAATGTTACTGCAGCAATAATGGAAGCACCCTCTAATAGTGTCAATAGCTCAGGTGGGTCTGCTTAACGTCAACGACAATGTAGGGCCCTGAGTTTCTCCTGGCTGCGTGGTGGAAGAACTCAAAGCCATATACTAAGGGAGCGTCTAGAGGGCTGGCTTATGAGGCTATTGCTTAGGAATGTTCATCTGTAGCCTATACACTGTAAAACCAAAATGTCAGGTCAACTATGACTGACCAACTTGCCAAAGTTCTCGATTCAACTAATGTTGGGAGTCAATTCAATTTCAATGCAGTCAATTCAGGAACTGAACTGAAATTCCAATTTTATTCTCATGGAGTAGCGTTGAGGAGAATTTAGAATTACTCCCTGCATTGGCTGAATTGAAAAGGAATTGACCCCCAACCGTGCTGGACCTTCCTGCCCTGCACTGTCCCACTAACTACTGGAACTGAATGAGCTATTAGATTCTACATCAGACATTGAATGGAAAAGCTCCTTACAATAGTTGTGTATGGTCTGATTGTGTTTTATAGGTTCATGTTTTAGTGCTCAGGTCAAATGTAAAAGTCATAGCATGATTTTGTTTGATTAATTTCAGTTAATGACTGTCTGCTCGATCCCCTCGAATGAACAAAATAAAAAATGTAATTTCATGAAGTCCAGTCAGGTGTAGATCTCCTTCTTTCATCCCAAAATATCTTCATTTGCCTACGTTCAATTACAGTAACTGCTTAGTAACATGTAGTGACTTCCTCATTCAATGGTTCAGTCGTAGAAACGGCTTCTAATGACTGTATACTGTAAGGTGAGTGCTATGAACTCCCATGTCAGTCAACATGTACGAATACATTTCCTTGGGAATTTCTTTGAGTGTGTTGGAGTACAGTTTACTTGTTGCCATTGTTTGCGGTCATTTGACGTCTACCTTAGACATCATCTAAATGTATCTTATCTCCAGATGTTCCATTCAGAAAAGGGATAAGAGGAGAGTTGAATGGCACCCGGTCAAAGGTAGTGCACCACATAGGGAATAGGGTGCCATTTGGGTTGTTGGCAAAAAAAATGTACAGCAGTGCTTATTGGACTTAGCGACAGGTCAGAACACTTGGCTGAGTGACGTCAACGTGTGCAGGTTATGACAAAAAAAAGTTTTCCTGGTCTATAAATAAATGATGGGCCACGCAGTAAACATTGTGGGAGTGCAATACCATACCTTTTGAAGGAAAGGGAGTTTGAAATACTTTGTCTTCTTGAGGTTCAATAGATCCTGAAGAGGAATGTGACAAGTTCAGCATACAGTGCATTCGGAAAGTATTCAGACCCCTTGACTTTTTCCACATTTTGTGACATTAGACTTATTATAAAATGTATTAAATTTGTTTTTTTCCTTCAATCTACACGCTACCCCATAATGACAAAGCAAAAACAGACATATTTACAAATGTATTAAAAGGAACTGAAAATAATATTTACATAAGTACTCAGACCCTTTACTCTTCTTTGTTGAAGCACCTTTGGCAGCGATTACAGCCTCGAGTCTTCTTGGGTATGACGCTACAAGCTTTTCACACCTGTATTTGGGGAGTTTCTCCCATTCTTCTCTGCAAATCCTCTCAACCTCTGTCAGGTTGAATGGGGAGTGTCACTGCATAGCTATTTTTAGGTATTTTTATATTTTTTAACCTTCATTTAACTAGGCAAGTCAGTTAAGAACACATTCTTATTTACAATGATGGCCAAACCCTCCCCTAACCCGGATGACGCTGGGCCAATTGTGCACCACCCTATGGGACTCCCGATGACGGCCGGTTGTGATACAGACCGGGATCAAACCAGGGTCTGTAGTGACACCTCTAGCACTGAGATGCAGTGCCTTAGACCACTGTGGGAGGTCAATCCAGAGATGTTTGTTCGGGTTGAAGTCCGGGCTCTGGCTGACGTCGACGGACAATTCCTTCGACATCATGGTTTGGTGTTTGCTCTGACATGAACTGTCAGCTGTGGGACCTTACATAGACAGGTGTGTGCCTTTCCAAATCATGTCCAATCAATTGAATTTACCACAGGTGAACTCCAATCAAGTTGTAAAAACATCTCAAGGATGATCAATGGAAACAGGAAGCACCTGAGCTCAATTTTGAGTCTCATAGCAAAGATGCTTAATACCTATGTAAATAAGGTATTTCTGTATTTTATTTGCAAGCATTTATAAAAAACCTGTTTTCGTTTTGTCATTATGGGGTATTGTGTGTAGATTGAGGGAATTGTTTTATTGAATCCATTTTAGAATAAGGCTGTAACGTCACAACATTTTGAAAAAGTAAATGGGTCTGAATACTTTCTGAATGCACTGTATAGTCGTGTTTTCACCCTCTAGAGAGTGTGTGTGTGTGTGTTTTCACCTCCGTCATAAAGTTCCCTCTAGTAGGACTTTAGCCTCCAGGAAGTTGTCCTACACTAGAAGCCAATCAGTGGTGCGTTGGTCACTTACTCCCTCCCCTCGTGTGTGTGTGTGTGTGTGTGTGTGTGTGTGTGTGGTGTGTGTGAGACCTGTGGGGGTGGGTGAGGATAAAGGGCCAGATAGAAACTTGTTGGAGACGAACACTCCTCTTAGACCTCAACAGTCATCACCTCAGCACAGGTAAGAGACTCAATTCTTCTACTCCATTAAAAATAATCCACTATACACAAACTTGAATGATATAATCATACTTGTCTGATGTGCTACATAAAAACTCCATGAAAACCAGTACTTTCTTCAGTAAATAAACAAATACTCAATGTAATACATTTTGTGACACAGGTCACATTTGCATCTAATTTGCAAAAGAAAGTCAGACCCTATACATCCAGGGAAATTGTTCTATTTAGCTGATACATTGTATAAAAAAATCATTTTTTTTTTGTCTGTAAGAAGGGAGATGATTTTTGGAATTAATAAATGACTTATTAACATGAATCAGGTTGCTGCTGTTTGAACCTCCCTGTATCTAAGGGGAGAACTTTGCCCAATGGATGAAAGACTGGTTCACATTAAAGTTCTAACAGTCATGAGATCAAATGGCAACTTATTAATGACTTGTTAATATGTTGATGGTGCTGCTGCATTCTCATACACTAGTCATGTAGCTAGAGGAGAAACTGAGACTCCTGGGATGGTGTTGTTGATAGGTCACATTTAGGGCCAGTTTCATAGACACATGCTTTTTAGTCCAGGACTAGATGTAATCCTAGTCTGGGAAACTCACCCTTACCTTTGTTTTAAGAACATGTAGTCTGGTAACATTCTGCCTCTCAATCTTGTTATTTCCTGGTCACGGGGATGTTTATGGCCCTGTGGGTACCAGGTTAAAGTTGTCAAAGTACACTAAAGACAGTGACGCATAAACAGCAATAAGGAACAACCTGGTCATTCTGGCAATTAAAACTAGGCTTGGTCTCATCCAAGGACACTTCTCCAGTTCACGGGAAGCCAGCAAGCTACTAGAGAAGAGGGTATAAACAAATACAGGATTGACATAATAATTCAAAATTATATGTCTGTGTGTGTTGTGGAGCCTTTGCTATGATAATAAAGTACAATAGGCTACACTAGACAACTTTGGCCAAATCAACTAGGCTTGGACCCGTCCAGTGATACTTTTCCAATTCCCACGAAAGCCAACAAGCTACTGAAGAAGCGGACCATAAAGCTATTATGGGTCTTGATAACTAAGTGTCTGTATCTCATGGAGGTGTTTTCTATGCTACTGAAGGTCAGTGACTGCCAGGAAGATTCTGATAAGACTCCTTGACTGTTCCAATAATACCAATGCCTGTAAAATACCTCTAGTAATAAAACATCAACTCTGAGTGTGTCCCAAATGACCCTTATTCCATATCTTGTGCACTACTTTTGTCCAGGACCCATTAATTAACAGTTATCTGCCAAGTAGCTCCGACTTCAAGTAAAAGAGATGGACTGGTACTGTCTTGCGAGGTGTGATCCGTATTACCAGTCTAAGGGTTTTTGAGGGGTGTTGCACTGCCAATTGAAATAAGGAAGCTAGCGATATTGTGATTGGTAAATCTTAGAATTTGGCTGGCAAACAACACAGCTTTACAAAATGGAAATGTTGGTTCAGTGGTTATCTTTTCTGATTGTTCATTTCAACTCCAAACCCAGTTTATTTCTACATGAAAACAAATAAAATGCTAAATTTAGAGAGCATTGCTTTGGCCCCATAACCGTCTCCTTCTTCCTGGTTAATGTGTAACTAATATGGATGCTGGCATGGAGGCCCTATATCATTGTAACATGACTCAGACAAGCCTGGTATAACATCCTGTGGTCTTGTAACCAGGCAGGTTGACTGTCTAGTTACAACTCTACAGTTTTATGTACACACACACACACACACACACACACACACACACACACACACACACACACACACACACACACACACACACACACACACACTAGCCTGAAACCATAACTGACTAAATATTCTGTATGTCCAAGTGTATCTCCTAAACTCTGTCGAACTCCTGTTTTTCAGGAGAAGGAAACAACAGACGGCAAAGATGTGTTGCTCCGGGTTTCTCAAGATTATGATGTTCATCTTCAATGGAGCCATCTTTGTAAGTTTAAACTTTTATTCAGCTAACATTCAATTATCCCCCATCTCCTATATTCCATCAGAATACTAACACCAAAACAGTCTATAGAACGCTTCTGTTTTTAGCATAATATACTGTTAAGTTCACTAAGGTTTTATAGTACTGAAAGGAGTTTGATGGCTTTGAATTAAGTTATCACTTCCCCTTTCCTCTTTAGCACTCTGGACTTGTAGATGTCCACATAAACGCCATTTTGAACCCAAGCCTCCTGACCTGTTAGGGTCAATGACCCCTTAGATATTTTCAAGGTCATTCAGAGAGCCAACAGGATAAGAAAGTGCACTTCAGAACAAGAATGTGTCACATCCAAGTTCCACAGGGACCATAAATGACAGTCATATCTTTGTGAGGATAGATTTGTGTATTGAGGAACACTTTACCTAAACTCAGCAAAAAAAGAAACTTCCTCTCTCTGTCAACTGCGTTTATTTTCAGCAAACTTAACATGTGTAAATATTTGTATGAACATAACAAGATTCAACAACTGAGACAAACTGAACAAGTTTATGGGGGGGGGGTTAAAATCAAAAGTTAGTCAGTATCTGGTATGGACACCAGTTGCATTAAGTACTGTAGTGCATCTCCTCCACATGGACTGCACCAGATTTGCCAGTTCTTGCTGTGAGATGTTACCCCACTCTTCCACCAAGGCACCTGCAAGTTCCCGGTCATTTCTGGGGGAATGGCCCTAGCCCTCACCCTCCGATCCAACAGGTCCCAGATGTGCTCAATGGGATTGAGATCCGGGCTCTTCGCTGGCCAAGGCAGAACACGGACATTCCTGTCTTGCAGGACATCACGCACAGAACGAGCAGTATGGCTGGTGGCATTGTCATGCTGGAGGGTCATGTCAGGATGAGCCTGCAGGAAGGGTACCACATGAGGGAGGAGGATGTCTTCCCTGTAACGCACAGCGTTGAGTCCGATGATGCTGTGACACACCGCCCCAGACCATGACGGACCCTCCACCTCCAAATCGATCCCGCTCCAGAGTACAGGCCTCGGTGTAACGCTCATTCCTTCGACGATAAACGCGAATCCGACAATCACCTCTGGTGAGACAAAACCACGACTCATCAGTGAAGAGCAAATTTTTCCAGTCCTGTGTAGTCCAGCGACAGTGGACTACACTGCATGGGAAACGGTGTTTAAACTCTTTACAATAAAGATCTGTGAAGTTATTTGGATTTTTATGAATTATCTTTGAAAGACAGGGTCCTGAAAAAGGGACATTTCTTTTTTTGCTGAGTTTATATACTCGATCTGGTTATAATTTACTCAGAATTAATATTGTATGTCATTTTTAGTCACAGTAAGCAGATGAATAACCTGCCTTGTCATACTCGCTAATTACTGAGGGTTTGGGATTTCTTTCAAACATTGTACAGGTAATGGTTGCAGAGATGACCGTATTTTGTATGATGTTGACATTTGCCTCACTTATATTCACCTTTACTCCACGACGCATTCTAATGATATGGTTTAGAGTTTTCAAAGAATATTCAAAGTATACTCCCTGTACTCTTCATCAACATTGTTCCAAACACTAAAACTATCCCCTCCCCCTATTTCTCCTCTTTCTCTCTCCCACCTCCCTGTTGTGTGTATCAGTTGGCGGGTGTGGCCATCCTGGCGGTGGGGGTGTGGGTGAAGGTGGACAGTGGCTCTCTCCTGGGAGTGTTAGACAACATTAAGGACGCCCCAGTAGAACTGGGCCAGCTGGCTAACGTGGCCTACCTGCTCATTGGGGTCGGAGGGGTCCTGCTGATCATGGGCTTCCTAGGGTGCTGTGGAGCCATGAAGGAGTCCAGGTGTATGCTGATGCTGGTGTGTCATCTTTGACCATTGAACATAAATATTCAGAATTAATACAAATACCAACTTGACTTTTACTCTGTTTATTTTTCGAATTTACATACTGGTATGGAAAGATGAATTCATTATTTGTTACTTTTTTTTGGTTTGTATTTTCTGTTGTTGTTGTGTAAAATGACTTTCTTTGTTGATATACACCATGATATATTTATAGAATTTTGACCTTTGATCTAATGTGATAGTTTTGACCCATTACCTTTTGCTTTGTTATGAAGCCCTCACTGTATGCGTGTCTGTCGCCATTTTGTTTCGTTCCAGTTCCTTAACATCATCTTGACCTGCCATCATATTGGTCATAATTTTGACTCCTTGTTTATTTTTTATTTTTTTTCCCATCAAACCCTTAACCACTGTATACATGTCTGTTCCTTTCCAGTTCTTTATCATCATCCTGATCATATTCATTGCAGAGGTGGCTGGGTGCGTGGTGGTCCTCGTCTTCCAACCACTGGTAGGTAGTTATTAACACTGTATGGGCCCTGGTCAAAAGCAGTGCACTAATTAGTAAATAGGGGGAACATTTGAAACTTTATTTGGCTGTGCAGGTGGTGGTTTTGTTCATATTGGCAGATGAAAACAGTTTTTATACAGTAGTAAATCAAATTGCCTAATGTTGGGACAGTAAAGCTTCTCTGAATTTGTGGAAATGGGTTTGTGTTCTGTTTTGTATGTTTTAGGCTAAGGAAGTTCTTGAGGACCTTAGTGAGAAGGTTGTTGCCACGATTAAAAAAGACTATGGGAAGGATGAGAGCCTGACTTCACTATGGAATGGCACCATGGAACAGGTATACTTAATTCATTCATTCATACTACTACATTAACTAGTGAATTTACTGCCACTCTGCCAGTGGATGTTATTAGCGCACTTTTGTGTACTCAATAAATGCATATGTTCTTATGCAGATTATTTACAGGTTTCAGAGAAGGCAGTGGTGCTTGGCTAAGCTAGTTGATTACTGTGTTCTGTAGATGCTACCATGTCATAATGATTTGTGTGTCTGTGCTTCCCTCCTAGTTCAAGTGCTGTGGATACCGCAATTACACAGACTTCAATGGATCCCCTTTTCAAGAGATCTCAACTAACCCTATGTACCCATCAACATGTTGTAGTAAAACTACAACCTGTCCAACTGCTGCTGCTGAAACTTCGGTACAGATATCTAATAGTACAATACAGGGTCATCCGATGTGCTGTGTTTAGACCAGGAGGGTTTCCTTACACTTGGTTGGGTCACATAGTCATGAAAAACTCCTGCCCCTGGCTAGGTTTTACATTTAATAGCCTGTGTTTGTGTGTCTAATTCTAATACTGGAGTACTGTTTCCTCCCCAGAATGTCACTGGCTGCTTTACCATGTTGCTGAACCTGATCGAGGACAACGCTGTCATCATTGGAGCTGTTGGACTGGGCATCGCTGCTCTTGAGGTACAGTACACCTGTTACAATACTATCTCCATCCCAAATAGCATCCTATTCCCTACATAGTGCACAACGTTTGACCAGAGCCCTATGGGCCCTCTTCAGGAGTAGTGCATTTTAAAGGTAATAGGCTGCAATTTGGGCCCTACTCAAAAGTAGTGCACTGTAAAGGGATTAGGATAACATTTGGGTCCTGGTCAAAAGTAGTGCACTATAAAGGGATTAGGGTGCCATTTGGAATGTATCCATTATATTCCCTTAACACTTGTGACCTGTCATCGTTTCAGATTGCTGCCATGGTGGTGTCAATGGTTCTCTACCAACAGATTGGTAACAAGTAGCACTGAGGACCGCGACATCCAGGACCATCCATGACCACGCCTGTTTAATCATCATCATTGCCTCACCTTGACACCTTCAGTCGACATGTTTAATTTCAAACACCAAAGATTATTAAAATATTTCAATTATAAAAGAAAAACAAGAGAGGAAGGAGCCTTGTTCAAAACCCTGTTGTGAATCGATCACCTCCATGGTATATCAATAATATCTGTGCACATATACTGTATAGGGCCTACTGTATGCATTCAGTACTTATTTATGTGTAATTTAGATTCCTTTATCTCTGTATCCTTATTTGTTTCTTGCTCAAGCTGAAGACTTTACATGAATGTATGAAGTTTTGAGAAGGTGATTGCTTTACACTTGCTCTAACTGGCAAGACTTTTTTTTCTTTTTTATTCAACTGTCTTGAATGGATATAGAGTGTCTCATTTTGTACATATAAATATTGAAGTTTAGAAATGACCACATTCAATCTGACTTGTTTATTTCTTGTTCCATTCTTTACGAGGAAATTAAACATGTTCTTATTTGCAATAGTTTCTCAATCATATTCACCTAAAGTTGGCTTCTGGGCTACTGGGCTACTTTTTAGATCAGACTTGCAGATTTAGTGCCTCTTTTTAAATCCCTGCTGAAGACAAGAAGATACTTTTAATGTATGATTTTAATGAGCTACTCTTTTCATTCTCCTTCCTCCTGTCTTTGTTAGTATTTTTATTTTATGATATGAATCACTTTTACCTGTATTGACAGCCTGGTCTCAGACTAGATGTAACATAGTAAATGTAAATCTGTGAAACGCAAATTAGTATGATATGTTACTTTTGGTATGGTTACTTAACCTCTCTAGGGTACGTGGGACGAAAGTGTCCCACACTATTCAACAGCCAGTGACAAATCAGAGCGCCAAATTTAAAACCACAAAATGTCATAATTCAAAGTTCTCAAACATAGGACTATTTTACACCATTTGAAAGATAAGACTCTCATTAATCTAACCACATTGTCCGATTTCAAAAAGGCTTTACAGCGAAAGCAAAACATTAGATTATGTCAGGAGAGTACCCTGCCAAAAATAATCACACAGCCATTTTCAAAGCAAGCATATATGTCACAAAAACCAAAACCACAGCTAAATGCAGCACTAACCTTTGATGATCTTCATCAGATGACACTCCTAGGACATTGTTATACAATACATGCATGTTTTGTTCAATCAAGTTCATATTTATATCAAAAACCAGCTTTTTACATTAGCATGTGATGTTCAGAACTAGCATACCCACCGCAAACTTCCGGTGAATTTACTAAATTACTCACGATTAACGTTCACAAAATACATAACAATTATTTAAAGAATTATAGAAACAGAACTCCTTTATGCAATCGCGGTGTCAGATTTTAAAATAGCTTTTCGGCGAAAGCACATTTTGCAATATTCTGAGTAGATAGCCCGGCCATCACGGCTAGCTAATTTGACACCCACCAAGTTTGGCCCTCACCAAACTCAGATTTACTATAAGACAAATTGGATTACCTTTGCTGTTCTTTGTCAGAATGCACTCCCAGGACTTCTACTTCAACAACAAATGTTGTTTTGGTTCCAAATAATCCATAGTTATATTGAAATAGCTCCGTTTTGTTTGTGTGTTCAGGTCAGTATCCGAAGGGTGACGCGCGAACACATTTCGTGACAAAAAATGTCAAAATATTCCATTACCGTACTTCGAAGCATGTCAAACGCTGTTTAAAATCAATTTTTATGCTATTTTTCTCGTAAAATAGCGATAATATTCCAACCGGGTGACGTTGTATTCATTCAAAGACTGAAAGAAAAACATGGAGTCGTCTCGTGGACGCGCATCTCCAGTGTCATTGTTCCCTGCCTGACCACTCACAAAAACTCCTGCTGTTTTTCGCCCAGAGACTGCAGAGACGTCATTCCATTTTCTGGCGCCTTCTGAGAGCCAATGGAAGCCTTAGAAAATGTCACGTTACAGCAGAGATGCTGTATTTTTGATAGAGATGCCACAGAAGGAGAACAAATTGTCAGACAGGGCACTTCCTGTATGGAATCTTCTCAGGTTTTGGCCTGCCATATGTGTTCTGTTATACTCACAGACACCATTCAAACAGTTTTAGAAACTTTAGAGTGTTTTCTATCCAAATCTACTAATTATATGCATATTCTCATTTCTGGGCAAGAGTAGTAACCAGTTTAAATCGGGTATGTTTTTTATCTGGCCGTGCAAATACTGCCCCCACAGGATAACAGAGGGTTAATTAAATGAAAGCAGGGTGGTTGACTGGGTGGGCTTATAAGGCGAATGTCTAGCAACCCAAAGGTTGAGAGTTTGAACCTCAGCACGGACAACTTTAGAAACTACTTACTACTTTTTTGCTATTTTGCAACTACTTAACATGTTAGATAACCCTTCCCCTAACCCTTTTAGCTAACCATAACCATTTTAGCTAACCATTTCCCTGACCTTAATCCTAACCCCTAGCCTAGCTAACATTAGCCAGCTAGCTAATGTTAGCCACCTAGCTATATTTTGTAACATATTGTATGTTTTATTGTAATTTGTAACATATCACACGAACTGGGTGGTGGACATCCTTAAATTAATACATACCCTACAAAATGTAACATATCATACTATATACAGTGCCTTTCAAAAGTATTCAGACCCCTTGACTTTTTCCACATTTTGTTACGTTACTGGCGTATTCTAAAATGTATTAAATTGCTTTTCCCCCTCAATCTACACACAGTACCCCATAATGACAAAGCTAAAATATTTATAAAAACTTATATCATTTACATAAGTATTCAGACCCTTTACTCAGTACTTTGTTGTAGCACCTTTGGCAGCGATTACAGCATCGAGTCTTCTTGGGTATGACGCTACAAGCTTGGCATGTCTGTATTTGGGGAGTTTCTCCCATTCTTCTCTGCAGATCCTCTCAAGCTCTGTCAAGTTACATGGGGAGTATTGCTGCACAGCTATTTTCAGGTCTCTCCAGAGACTTTCGATTGGGTTCAAGTCCGGGCTCTGGCTGGGCCACTCAAGGACATTCAGAGACTTGTCCCGAAGCCACTCCTATGTTCTCTTGGCTGTGTGCTTAGGGTCGTTGTCCTGTTGAAAGGTGAACCTTTGCCCCAGTCTGAGGTCCCGAGCGCTCTGGAGCAGGTTTTCATCCAGGATCTCTCTGTACTTTGCTCCGTTCATCTTTCCCTCATACCTGACTAGTCTCCCAGTACCTGCCACTGAAAAAGATCCCCACAGCATGATGCTGTCACCACCATGCTTCACTGTTGGGATGGTGCCAGGTTTCCTCCAGACGTGAAGCTTGGCATTCAGGCCAAAGAGTTCAATCTTGGCTTCATCAGACCAGAGAATCTTGTTTCTCATGGTCTGAGAGTCCTTTAGGTGCCTTTGGGAAAACTCCAAACGGGCTGTCATGTGCCTTTTCATGAGGAGTGGCTTCCGTCTGGCCACTCTACTATAAAGGCCTGATTGGTGGAGTGCTGCAGAGATGGTTGTCCTTCTGGAAGGTTCTCCCATTTCCACATAGGAACTCTGGAGCTCTGACAGAGTGACCATCAGGTTCTTGGTCACCTCCCTGACCAAGGCCCTTCTCCCCCGATTGCTCAGTTTGGCCGGGTGGCCAACTCTAGAAAGAGTCTCTGTGGTTCCAAACTTCTTCCATTTAAGAATGATGGAGGCCACTGTGTTCTTGTGGACCTTCAAGGCTGCATACATTTTTTGATATCCTTCCCTAGATCTGTGCCTTGGCACAATCCTGTCTCGGAGCTCAACGGACAATTCCTTCGACCTCAAGGCTTGGTTTTTGCTCTGACATGCACTGTCAACTGTGGGACCTTATATACACAGGTGTGTGCCTTTCCAAATCATGTACAATCAATTGAATTTACCACAGGTGGATTCCAATCAAGTTGTAGAAGCATCTCAAGGATGATCAATGGAAACAGGACAAATTTCGAGTCTCATAGAAAAGATGCTGAATACTTAAGTAAATAAGGTATTTGTTTTTATTTTAAATACACTTGTTAACTTCTCTAGTGCGAGTGGGACGATTTCGTCCCACCTACGTAACAGCCAGTGGAATCCCGTGGCGCGTTATTCAAATACCTTAGAAATGCTATTACTTCAATTTCTCAAACATATGACTATTTTACACCATTTTAAAGACAAGACTCTCGTTAATCTAACCACACTGTCCGATTTCAAAAAGGCTTTACAACGAAAGCAAAACATTAGATTATGTCAGCAGAGTACCCAGCCAGAAATAATCAGACACCCATTTTTCAAGCTAGCATATAATGTCACAAAAACCCAGAAGACAGCTAAATGCAGCACTAACCTTTGATGATCTTCATCAGATGACACACCTAGGACATTATGTTATACAATACATGCATGTTTTGTTCAATCAAGTTCATATTTATATCAAAAACCAGCTTTTTACATTAGCATGTGACATTCAGAACTAGCATACCCCCCGCAAACTTCCGGTGAATTTACAAAAAATGTACTAAATTACTCACGATAAACGTTCACAAAAAGCATAACAATTATTTTAAGAATTATAGATACAGAACTCCTCTATGCACTCGATATGTCCGATTTTAAAATAGCTTTTCGGTGAAAGCACATTTTGCAATATTCTAAGTAGATAGCCCGGCATCACAGGGCTAGCTATTTAGACACCCAGCAAGTTTAGCACTCACCAAAGTCAGATTTACTATAAGAAAAATGTTATTACCTTTGGTGTTCTTCGTCAGAATGCACTCCCAGGACTTCTACTTCAATAACAAATGTTGGTTTGGTCCCAAATAATCCATTGTTATATCCAAATAGCGGCGTTTTGTTTGTGCGTTCAAGACACTATCCGAAAGGGTAAAGAAGGGTGACGAGCATGGCGCATTTCGTGACAAAAAAAATCTAAATATTCCATTACCGTACTTCGAAGCATGTCAACCGCTGTTTAAAATCAATTTTTATGCCATTTTTCTCGTAAAAAAGTGATAATATTCCGTCCGGGAATCTGCATTTAGGTAAACAGACGAAAGAAAATAAAGCATGGGGTCGACTCGGGCACGCGCCTAAGCCCATTGTCCTCTGATCGGCCACTTGCCAAAAGCGATAATGTGTTTCAGCCTGGGGCTGCCTCGATATCATTCAGCTTTTTCCCGGGCTCTGAGAGCCTATGGGAGCCGTAGGAAGTCTCACGTTACAGCAAAGATCCTCAGTCTTCAATAAAAAGAGCCAAGATGAACAACAACTTGTCAGACAGGCCACTTCCTGTTCAGAATCCTCTCAGGTTTTTGCCTGCCATATGAGTTCTGTTATACTCACAGACACCATTCAAACAGTTTTAGAAACTTTAGGGTGTTTTCTATCCAAAGCCAATAATTATATGCATATTCTAGTTACTGGGCAGGAGTAGTAACCAGATTAAATCGGGTACGTTTTTTATCCGGCCGTGTCAATACTGCCCACTACCCCCAACAGGTTAACATTTCTAAAAAACTATAAAGTTTTCGCTTTATCATTATGGGATATTGTGTGTAGATTGCTGAGGGAATAATAAATAAAAAAAATGTAGAATAAGGCTGACGTAACAAAATGTGGAAAAAGTCAAGGGGTCTGAATACTTTCCGATGACGCTGTAGTGTAATAGATTTACATACAGAATAATATGAAATGGTCTGAGACCAGGTTGCTATTGAAAAGGACAATATAAATAAAGTTATCTACATTGTATCCTCGAGCTACATCTATTGTTACAAAATGTTAATTGTGACACCTCCGATTATGACCCGGACCTGCGTTGCCCTTGGAAACGGGTGCGCATTGTCATGAAGGTTCGTACTCGTGCCCCTGCCAAAAGAAGATACCAATAGCAAGTTAGCTTGTCAGCTGGGCTAGCTAACTACCGCTTGTAGCCTACAAAAAGGTCATTAAGAATGCAAGTGCAACTGATTAATTTGTCAATTATTGAACAACTAATAAGGAATTTCTTAACTTTTATCTTTCTTCTTCTGGTCATTATTGAAGCAAGGGTGATAGTGTAGCTAGCTAGCTAACGTTATATAACTTGCTAAAAATGCACATTTGCCAAAATGAATATGAAATATCCAGGCCTATAGTAGCTAGTTAACTTCTAACTAACTTTGGATAACAATATTTTTGCATGTAATGAGTGTTTGTCATGTCAATGATAGATAACAATTCAACAACAACCTTGAGTATTGAAAATGACCAGATTATTGGTCTATGTGAAAAATGTTAACCTGTATGTATGGTTTCCGTAGATTGAACCAAGCGGTTCATGACATTACAGCGCTGTCCGCCATGTCCAGACTACATCACCTGTATGGCCTGTTGAGGTACCTGATGATGCTACTCAGTGGCACCATATTTGTAAGTGCACCGTTTTTTTTGTGTGCTTTTTGGAGGGGTTCATCTGTAGATTATACCATAAGAGGCTATTAGGCTGGACCTCAATCAAACCCGCACTGCAGAACGATTACATTCACTGCAACATGTAGGTTGGAGTGAAAGTTAAATAGAATCATCAGACCACAGGGAATCAGAGAATCTCCATTGAATCTCCATGGTGCCACTTTTTAGGATGTCAATATAAATGAATGTATTTATGGTTGTTTGTAATTTTGTCTTCCCTTTGACTCATTATGTGTTATTGTTTTTACCATCGAGCACCACTTTGGAAACAAGCGTTTTAATTAATACTTTCAAGTGATATCCTCTGGGTCCACATTGTATGTTTTGTTGTATATGTCTGTTACCCCCCAAAATTCTATTCAAATAGCTTTTTAGTCCAAGACTATGCTTAATCTGTTCTAGGAAACTGTCCCTATGTGTTACAGATGGTATGCTCAGGATAGTCCAACGTTTTAAATTCCATATAGTTTAGTTGAGGCCCTGCATTCATTTCAGCATCTAGTTTAAACAACTCTTAGCCCACATCTACAGTAAATGTTGAGGAAAACACGATAATGATGCATCAATATGATCAATCTCATGTTAATTCACCCAATCAGTATGTCCAATGTCAATACACTCTATCAATACCCTCAATCTCATGGATACACATCTCATTCTCTAACCCAATATGGTCGCCTAACCAGTTCCCCCACGGGACACTGTCTTCAATCAGAAGGTCCTACAATATAGTCATTCTAACTCTATGGTCCATCTCTTCCCCCATCCAGGTGAATCCATTGTAGTCATTCTAACTCTATGGTCTATCTCTTCCCCCGTCCAGGTGAATCCATTGTAGTCATTCTAACTCTATGGTCTATCTCTTCCCCCGTCCAGGTGAATCCATTGTAGTCATTCTAACTCTACGGTCTAAATCTTCCCCCATCCAGGTGAGTGGCCTTGTGCTGTTTGGCCTAGGCGTGTGGATTAGGTACGGGGCGGCCACCTTTGTCCAGGTGATGGGCTCTTTCTCGGCACAGCTGGTGACCATTAGCTATGTGTGTATGTGCCTGGGGGCCATCCTGTCTCTGCTGGGGTTCATTGGCTGCTACGGGGCCTGGAGCGAGAACCGCTGCCTCATCATGCTGGTAAGAGACCGTGAATCCCAAACCACCCCCTCACTCCTACCAATTCGCTCTGAGGGCCCTCTGTTGACGCGTGTTGTTGCCGAAACTCCGAGGGTGACTTCCAGAGGGTGGCAAGGGGGTCAATAAACTCTTTAACTTCTGGACACACTCGTGACTTGAATGAGGCAATTCATGTTCCACTTTTAAATAATAAAACAAACATGAAATTCAAAATAACAAATTCCCCCTGTCGTTTTGCAAGATATAAACATCATCAACAGTATAACATGGGGGGTGCTACCATTTGGGGCTCAGTCTAGAAGAGAGGTGGACCACTTTTGTGGAGTGTAGTCTTCATAAAGGCTTGGTAATGGTTGAGAGTGTTAGAAGGAGCCATTTTGGCCTACTTATTTGGTTACTTATTTGTATAGTCTATACCCTTGTTTCTCAAACCTCTCCTCGGGGACCCCCAGATGTTTCACAATTTTGTTGTAGCCCTGAACTAGCACACCTGGGCCACGTTCAGTTGCCAAATGTTGTCGAACATTGCAGATAGTATTACCATGTTTATAGCCGACATGATTCCTTGTTCCACATGTTGGAGAGGCATGTTTGTTCTAAATAACATATTTCTATCTGAACGTTCCAAGATGTGTCCTTCTGAACGGATTTAAGTAGTCAAGGGCTTGATTATTAGTTGAATCAGATGTGCTAGGCAAGTTCCACAGAGAGATTTGATGGTTGCTCTATAGTCTTTGTGTATTCCGCTTAAAGAGATTGAACGGGATCTTAAGCATTTACAAATTCGTAACATATCGTACGAATTGGAATTGCTAACATAGCGTAAGAATTGCATGATTTTTAAAAATATATATTTTTTAGGACGTAGCATATCATACGAAATGGATGACGATGTACACGATTGTGCACACTTTTCAGGGCCCCGTTTTGGCTCGTGAGTGCTACTTTCAAAACTACTGGGCGAAATTATACAAAACATTTGTAGCGTCACTTTAATTTGTACATATGTTGGGTCATAGGTCACAGGAGACCAGGAAGTGTGGATGCACAGGTATAGAGAGTGTACAGTTCTTACCCTGCTCACCTATGAACTATGATGTGGTTGATTCTAACCCTCTCTTTGATCTGGCAGTATTTCTTCATCCTGTCTATGATGTTTGCAGCTGAGGTTACTGGGGTTATTTTCATCTTGGTGTACAAAGATCTGGTAAGCACAGACGATCCACTCTCACGCCCTCACTGGCTCAACTGCAAAATAAATACTGTACAAAGCACAGACAATCCACATTGACACTATCCTCACTGTCTAAACTGCAACAAAGATACTGTATTTAGCACAGATGATCTACTCACGCTCAATGTCTAAACTGCAACAAAGAATCTGTACAAAGCACAGATGATTCACGCACAGCCTTACTGTCTGAACTGCTACAAAGATGCTGTAAAGTTTTCTTGGCGTGATTAACAGTCAAGCACTGGGGTAAATGATTGAGGCACCTCCTGTGTTTCAGGTGGAGGTTATGATTCGTGGAGCCAGTAAGGACTCTTTACGGATGTCTTATATGGGACCAACGGCTGCAGACCCCATATCAACAGCCTGGAACACCATCATGGTCCATGTGAGTGGGCTATGTGAACTCTTGACTTTAAAGGGAAAATCAGCAGTTGCTACATTCATTTTTGGACTTATAAATTCATTATATGTACCCATAGATTCTTGAAGTATATAACTTATAAAATGCCTGATGAGCTTAGTTCAGAACCCAAAATATACTATAAGCTTGTTTTACTCCAATGTTTGTTAACAAAGTAAATGTAAACAAACACTATATAGCCTAAAAACATGGTTACAACGATGATGTTGATATCATGGATGGTCAGTCCTTGAATCCATATCTCTGTTTATGAATTTGAGTGGTTGTATTTCTCCAGCCTCATCCCTCAGCTTTTTACCGAAACGGGTGGGGGGGGATGCTTTGTTATTGTTTTTACTGCTGATTGCCGCTTTAATACCAGTAGGATCTACCATACCCTGGGTACCAGTCTATCATTCCACTCCTTGCCTCTCCTTGTCATGACAAACTTTGGCATATGACACGAACTACAAGGAGTAGAATGTTTGCACAAAACAGGTCTGGTTTTCAGACCAGAGCTACCATTCTTCACTGTACATGTGCAAAAGCTCCGGAAGAAACAGACGAAATTGTCAATGGGCACCAATAGAAGCCCACTGTCTCAACGCTCTGCCTTTCTCTACTGTGTGCAGTACAAGTGCTGTGGCTTTGACAACTCCACGGCTGACTTCACGAACTCCGTGTTTAGTGCTAACACTGGCCTGTTGTACCCCAAGACGTGCTGTGTTGACCTGACGAGCACCGCCTGCGACGGCCTCGACACCACCCAGGGCCTGATACACCCAAAGGTAGGGTACACTTTTCCACATGAATAAGCCGAGCCAAACCAAACTGTACCGAGCTGGCCTGGTTACACATCCACCATAGCTGGAACGACTTTGACCCCTTTTACACTATCGTGTTGACCCACATCAAACTGTGCTGGTTTGGATATTTTCTTACATTTGTCTTTTTCAGCATGGTTCCAGAAACTATGGTCGATGTAGCAGTGTCAAAAGCCATTACTCCGTTGCCTATTTCTAAGGGCCAAATCCTAACTTGGGTAGTGGCCATGTCTTGTGAAGGAACAGATGGTGACGTCCTCTTTATCTATCTGTCGGTCATCAGAGCTGCATTACCAAACTGATCAATGTGATCCAGGACCAGAGCGTCATCTTTGGCTCCACCGCTTCTGGCATCTGTGTCATGGAGGTAAGTGTCCTTTCAGATTTGCCCAAACTTATATGGTGAGAGTTGCCCAAACTTACACTACCGTTCAAAGGTTTGGGGTCACTTAGAAATTACCTTGTTTTTGTCCATTAAAATAACATAAAATTCATCATAAATACAGTGTAGACATTGTTAATGTTGTAAATGACTATTGTAGCTGGAAACGGCTGATTTTTAATGGAATATCTACATAGAAGTACAGAAGCCCATTATCAGCAACCATCACTCCTGTGTTCCAATGGCACGTTGTGTTAGCCAATCCAAGTTTATCATTTTAAAAGGCTAATTGATCATTAGACAACCCTTTTGCAATTATGTTAGTACAGCTGAAAACTGTTGTTCTTATTAAAGAAGCAATAAATCTGGCCTTCTTTTAGACTAGTAAACCTGGATTAGCTAACACAACGTGCCATTGGAACACAGGAGTGATGGTTGCTGATAATGGGCTTCTGTACTTCTATGTAGATATTCCACTAAAAATCAGCCGTTTCCAGCTACAATAGTCATTTACAACATTAACAATGTCTACACTGTATTTCTGATCAATTTTCTGTTATTTTAATAGACAACAAATGTGCTTTTCTTTCAAAAACAAGGACATTTCTAAGTGACCCCAAACTTTTGAACAGTAGTGTATATGGTGGGAGTTGCCCAAACTTATATGGGGACAAAATGACTAGAGGGTAGAGACGTTGGCCACTAACAGCCACAGGTGGTTTCCATTGTGATCACCATCTTGTAAATGAAAGCCTTATACAGTAAATTGACCTTGTGAATCAACATGGAATGAATGGAGTCATTTCAATAGTGGATGCCAAAGCAGATAAGACTAAGTCTGCATCCCAAATGGAACCCTATTCCATATATGGTGCACTATTTTTGTCCAGGGCCCATAGAGCTCTGATCAAAGGTAGTGCATCATGTACAGTAGGGAATAGGGTGCTATTTGGGATACAGACTTAGTCTTATCTGCCTTGGCATCCACTATTGAAATGACGCCATTCATGACACTGTCTTCCTGAGAGACTCCACAACCACTAACACCACCCCAACATAAATGAACTGAAACGTTAACTTAGCCTCAAAGTTAGACTTTTGTGTTAAAACATAGTTTCCACATGCACTCTGTGTGCGCGTGCTCGACGCGAACAACACCATTACCACGAGTGAACTGTCAGCAAAGCCGACTAAACCTATTTCAGAAAGAGTCAAGTTCAGAGATATAGTTCCCCCCTGTGGTGTGTGTTAATGATGCTTCAATGTGTTTCCCGTGGCCTAATGTGTGTGTGTCTGTTTCAGTTGGCGTCCATGATGGTGTCAGTAGTGTTGTTCGTCAGACTAGGAAACACCTATTATTAGACCAGCAGCAACACAGAGAACAGAGCCTGACCCAGGCATGGTAGGCCAACCAGACCAGAGACAACACCATAATAAATGGGACTTGCAGATGAAGCCTCCTTGTCAGTAGACTAGTTATTGTTGTGCTTAGAGACTGCTTACGGTTTATGGTAGATGTGGGAGGGTGGGTGTCTCTCTGTATGTGAATTTGTGATGATTAGCAGTCTAGTGAACAGGAAAACTCTTTGACAACTACTCCCTCTTGTGGAATATATCTGAAGTGTCAGAGGCAGAATCACAGTATCATGGTCAGTCACATGTCTGGGAACATTAAGTAATATTGAGTTATAATAATAATATATGCCATTTAGCAGACACTTTAATCCAAAGGGGTTTACGGTAGTGCGTGCATACATCTTTGGTCTCCTTAACAGTCACTTCACTCAGTAACAGTTATTCCAAACTTCACTTGGGCAGGTGTCTAACAGATAGAAGCTGCCTATGGGAAAGTGGTCGAGGGGGGGTGGGGATGGGAAAGTTCATGTGTCAATTAACACCGAGCCTGTCCATGGGAACTCCTAGCAGGGTTCTAGAACTCCAGACAGCCAGTGACTGATCAGGTCATGGGTGAGAGAACACAGGACTCTAATGGCATTATGATGGGCCATAACAAGGGAGCTGGGCTTTATACCCACAGAACATAAACCCATTATGACTTTACCACCATATGTAATGAAAGCCCCTTGTTTGGCTAGGTATTATTCTGTTGATACAGGGTACCTCTCAAACTCACATCCTCAGAGCCTAGCAAACCTCTATAGGACTTCTTCAAATGTCTTCACCACCTTTCAAACACTCACCTGTAATAAACGGAAACCCTTTGAAGTTGTAGATGTCAATGGATCTTATGACCCAGCAGGTGTAGTTCAGTCTTTGGGTGGTTCTTGATGTTTAAAGAAATATGTTTTTATGGTATTATGTCATGTTTTATGTTTTGTGTTGATCCCAGGAAGAGTAGCTGCTGCTTCAGCAGCTGATAATGGGGATCCTAATACAATCCTAAATGCTAGCTGTGATATACTGGCCATTAGCATGGGAATTATGACACCTTCTAAGAGGTGAAGGCTGGGTTGGTTGGTCCTTATAAAAGGCTGCCACCAACTCCAGTGTCTCATAGCCCAGACTGACAGCAAGGTTTTCATTTGGAACCTTGAACCACTAAAATATAGACAACCAATTGATTATTGATTTATTTGCTGGGGAATGATTAGGTTTTTCTGAATCTGGAACAAAATATCGAAGATTTTCTCTTTTTGTTGGGAAAAAAATGACTTTCTTCATCAACTTTGTGTTTTTGTCCACATTTTCTGCTGTGGCTTTGTCTCTTCCATTCCCTCACAACTCTATCAAGAGCGTTCCCAAGAATGGCGCGAGCCGGGACTTTGAATCATCCGGTAACGGTCCAGTCGATGAACAGGAGCCTATTCGGGGAACGGTCAAAGTAGTCAAACTCAACCCCAATAACCTGGGTCTGTCGGGTCTTTTTAGACGAGGCGGGATTTTCCCCCGAGGTGCGCCCGGTCCGAGAATTCCTTTCCCAACCTTCTTGTCCACGGGTCGCCCTGGCCCTCCTGCGCTCCCTGCCAAAGCAGCTGCGGTGCCTCTGCATCCACTGTCACATCTGCACCACGGCGGTCAGGTCAATGGCGGGGTGGGTATGAAGAAGAGGCAGGGATTTGAGATGTGGCAGAGGGCCATGGATAAGAGCCACCACAGTAAGACCATGTCCATGTCGCTGCCCCTCAGTCTGAAGGACTCTGCCAACAGACAGAGCTGCGCCGCGGTGCCTTTTACTCAGGTGAGGCAGACCTTTCAATTTTGGTTAACAATGACACAGATGGTGTAGGGCAATAGAGGACAGTAGGCCTAATGTGTAATCAAATGATTAGACTAAATTAGAAAGTTAAAAGGGATAATTTTTTTAATAAGTAGGGCCTAAGGCTTGAAACATCAAAATACGAAGTGTTTATGCTGGTCTAATTTTTTTTTTTTTTATATCGATCTTCCATGTACAGCGGATAACGTCCGAGGGCTGCGACGCGGTGACGGTCCACAACAAACTGTGCTTCGGTCAATGCAGTTCGCTGTTCGTCCCGTCTGGTTGGGATTCTGCCAGGCTGACGGGTGCAGGGAGACACCGCCGTGCGCCCTGTTCCCGCTGCGCTCCATCCAAGGCCCACACGGTGACCGTGCCTCTGCGCTGTGGGATGGAGGTGCGGGAGAAGATACTGTAGTTTAAGGGCGACATTTTCCTAGTGCAAAAGCTCTGTGCGAATTAGAAAACGCACACTGCGAGATTATAATGAAGTTTACAGTATTCTTTGCACATTGCAACGCAACATTTTTGCACTACGAAAATATCGCCCGAAATGCTCGTTTCCCCCCTCACAGCACCTGCTCTAGCCTGTTTTGATGACTTGATTCATTGTTTTTGGACAGACTATATTTATATTGTGATGCCAGATGTGGACATTGGTTATGTGTATTGCATGTGTGAGTCTGAATTTCTAATTCAGAGAAAAACGATTTGGAGGCAAGTGCCACCAATGATTGTTGACAAGTGACTAACATTTTTAGTCATGAACATTTCTGTTCAACCCTATGGCAGAATGAGTTATCCACTCTGGACAGTGTAATAATGTTGAATCTGAACTGAACTGCATTTTGTTTTTGTGAAATAAAAATGTCAATCTATTTGGCTTGTCACTTGGTTTTTACCCTTGATGTGTTTTGATTCATGCAAGAGAATCTATATTGAAACATGGGGAAAACATGTAGTATTCCAAGAGAATCTACATAGAAAACATGTAGTATTCCAAGAGAATCTACATAGAAAACATGTAGTATTCCATGCACTAAAGTATTCCAGTAGTATCAGCCTCCATGTGTTATTAAAATGTTTTAGTGCAGTTTCACCACACTCCAGTTATATCTGAAAGCAGTGAACTGCCCAAATGTCACCCTATTTCTTATTTAGTGCACTATAGTCAGAAGTAGTGCACTCTATAGGGGATAGGGTGCCATTTGGGACGAAGAATTGCTGTGTACACGAGCATTGAACATGGGCACTTTAGAGGAGCAAACAGAGGGAATTGTTTCAGCATAAGACACTGCATTATGTATCAGGCATCTTGTCTCTTTCTCCCCTGGCTCTTTCACTGTGGTGGGAATTCTTCTTGACATCCTTAAATCCACAATCTGGAGTTTGTGTTTCAGCAAAACGGTGGCCCCACCCCACAACTTGGTTTGGTATAAAACTGAGGGATAATGTAACCACTCAAAAATTCTAATCTGTTGTACCAATGATTCTTTAAGGTCATACTGAGCTTATGAGGCATTTCTAAGTTCCATTCCTCAACAATCAATGGGTATATGATTAGTTGAAATTACTATTGGACAGTGTCCCAGATCTCAGACTGTAGCTTTTAAATCTGCAGATGCACTTGAGTGTTTTCAGTTAGGGGCCTAAAGCAAGTATTATTCATTTATTTCCTGGAACCTGGACCTTTGTGCGTGTGTGAGTGCATGTGTGTGTGTGCGCGCGCGTGTGTGTGTGCCTGGTAAAATGAACTCATCCCACACATCCATACATCCCCAGTGGAATATAAAGGAGGCTCTTCTTTACATTGTGTAGCCTAGCCTTGGCATGCTGTCAATAACACCGCTTACTTACTTTGCATTCAGTGTTTTATAAAGCTATGGGGGATGCTTGCATTGATTGAGGCCCATGGATTTAGGCCTACATTTGCATTTGCAAAGGGTTGACGGCTATATTTCCACAAAAGAGTTTGACGAGAAAAATATTTGCTCTGGACTTAACATATAGAATGAAATAAGGGGGTCTGGTTAGTAAGGAGGTGAAGGTCTGGACTGTTATTTCCCATCTCTGTTGAGTGGGGAGGTTATGAAGGTAAACTAACATATTCTCTGAGCTCTGCATCTCCATTTGGTGTGCACATTTTTTATTTTACCTTTATTTAACTAGGCAAGCCAGTTAAGAACAAATTCTTATTTACAATGACAGCATAGGAACAGTGGGTTAACTGCCTTGTTCAGGGGCAGAACGACAGATTTGTACCTTGTCAGCTCAGGGATTTGAACTTGCAACCTTTCGGTTACAAGTCCACCGCTCTAACCACTAGGCTACGCTGCCGCCCCGAGATAATTAATCAACAGACTGACTGGATATTCCAAGACTGATGTTGAATGTTTGCTTATTGACATAATGATGAAAGGGAAGTCATCTCGGCATATAGTTGGGGGGGGGGTCATGCAGTATATGCTGGGAAGTACTGAGTGATCTTGAGATTGCGATCTCATGAGCAAAAAGCTTCATATCTCTTCGCCCTATATCTTCCCCTTCTCCTCCTCACATTCCATGTGACTCGTCTTCCTTCCTCTCTTCTCTGGAGAGAGAGAGGGGAGAGATAGAAGAGAGGTAAGAGGGAGGGTGATGGGAACACAGGAGGAACACTAGAGTATAGAGGGGGAGAGAGAGAGAGGGGGACAGAGAGAAGGGGAGAGTAAAAGAAACGGTACAGGATAGAGGAGGGGGGTCGGGGGTGATTGGAACAAACAAGGAGCACTAGAGTGCGCCCACTTAGCGAGACAGATGTCAGCCCTCTTGCATTGTGGGAGCTTCGTCGAGCACTCCTGCGTTTTTAAAGATGGCCTGGTTCCCATGGCGAGGGAGGGAGGGAATAGGGGCAGAGCGACGACGATGGGGGGCTTATTCGTTATTTGGTGTGGGCACGGCGACGCTGCCAAGTTCAACGCCTGGGGGATCCGATCATCGTCATGGCGTATCGCTAAGTGGCCTAGTTAACGCCAAAAGACAAACAATGAGGCTGACAGAGTTTACACTTTCTTCAGGGGTCCCAGAGTTTAGTGGGAAGAATTGTAGTGAAGTGATCACATGTCAAGTGCTCCGTGCAATTAGAATAGGTTAGAATAGGTTCATTGTCCCCATTTTAGAGTCAGCGATTAGAAGCCCATTCCGTTTGCATTCATAGTCATTTATACTGAACAAAAAATATAAACGCAACATGTAAAGTGTTGGTCCCATATTTCATGAGCTGAAATAAAAGATCTCAGACATTTTCCATACGCACAAACAGCTTATTTCTCACCAAATGTGGTGCCCAAATTTGTTTACATCCCTGTTAGTGAGCATTTCTCCTTTGCCAAGATAACCCATCCTCCTGACAGGTGTGGCATATCAAGAAGCTGATTAAACAGCATGATCATTACTCAGGTTCACCTTGTGCTGGGGACAATAAAAGGCCACTTTGAAATGTGCAGTTTTGTCTTACAACACTATGCCACAGATGTCTCAAGTTTTGAGGGAGTGTGCAGTTGGCATGCTGACTGCAGGTATGTCCACCAGAGCTGTTGCCAGATAATGTAATGTTAATTTCTCTACCATAAAACTGAGGAGTATTTCTGTCTGTAATAATTCCCTTTTGTTGGGAAAAACTCATTCTGACTGACAGAGCCTGGCTCCCCAGTGGGTGGGCCTATGCCCTCCCTGGCCCACCCATGGCTGCTCCCCTGCCCATTTATGTGAAATAGATAGATTAGGGCCTAATGAATTTAGTTAAATTGACTGATTTCCTTATATGAACTATAACTCAGTAAAATCATTGAAATTATTGCATGTTGCGTTGATTATATACAGTACATTCGGAAAGTATTCAGACCCCTTGACTTTTTCCACATTTTGTTACGTTACAGCCTTATTCTAAAATTGATAAAATATTTTTTTTCCCCTCATCAATTTACACACAATACCACATATTGAAAAAGCAAAAACAGGTTTTTAGAAATGTTTGCAAATGTATCAAAAACAAAATATTACTGAAATATTCAGACCTACTCAGCCTGATATCCCCTCGTCTATGAGCTGTGTGGTGGGTTCTGCTCCTTGAAGCACCTTTGGCATCGATTACAGCCTCTCTCTGTACTTTGTCCTTTCATCTTTCCCTTGATCCTGGCTAGTCTCCCAGTCCTTACTGCTGAAAAACATCCCCACAGCATGATACTGCCACCGCTATGCTTCACCGTAGAGATGGTGCCAGGTTTCCTCCAGACGTGACGCTCGGCATTCAGGCCAAAGAGTTCAATCTTGGTTTCATCAGACCAGAGAATCTTGTTTCTCATGGTCTGAGAGTCCTTTAGGTGCCTTTGGGCAAACTCAAAGCGTGCTGTCATGTGCCTTTTACTGAGGAATGGCTTCCGTCTGACCACTCTACCATAAAGGCCTGATTGGTGGAGTGCTGCAGAGATGGTTGTCATGGAAGGTTCTCCCATCTCTACATAGGAACTCTGGAGCTCTGACAGATTGACCATCAGGTTCTTGGTCACCTCCCTGACCAAGGCCCTTCTCCCCCGATTGTTCAGTTTGGCCAGGCGGCCAGCACTAGGATGAGCCTTGGTGGTTCCAAAGTTCTTCCATTTAAGAATGACGGAGGCCACTGTGTTCTTGGGGACCTTTAATGCTGCAGACATTTTTTGGTATCCTTCCCCAGATCTGTGCCTCGACACAATCCTGTCTCAGAGTTCTACGGACAATTCCTTCGACCTCATGGCTTGGTTTTTGCTCTGACATGCGCTGCCAACTGTGGGACCTTTTATAGACAGGTGTGTGCTTTTCCAATCATGTCCAATCAATTGATGATGGACTCCAATCAAGTTGTAGAAACATCTCAAGGATGATCAATGAAGCAAAGTGTCTGAATACTTATGTAAATAAGGTATTTCTGTTTTTATTTTTAATACGTTTGCAAACATTTCTAAAAACCTGTTTTTGCTTTGTCATTATGGGGTATTGTGTGTTGATTGATGAGGTCGCAGTTGTAAATGAGAACTTGTTCTCAACTGGCCTACCTGGTTAAATAAAGGTTAAATAAATAAATAAAAATGAGGAAAAACATTTATTTAATCAATTTTAAAATAAGGCTGTAACGTAACAAAATGTAGGAAAAGTCAAGGGGTCTGAATACTTTCTGAATGCACTGGATTTGTTCAGTATACATTGATTGTAAATCTCACCGTGTACCTTACTGAATAATGGTGGTTAATTAGGTCACCTCTCAGTTATCCAATCAAAATGAGTTAACCAGAACCACCAAGCAAACCAGGCCTGTGATCTTTGACCTGACCAGCTTGGCCCTCAGAGCCTTTTGGAGCCACCAGTTTTATTGGTAGTTAGACCTACTCAGCCTGATATCCCCATGTCTCTGATCTGTGTGGTGGGTTCTGCTCCTTCAGACCTCCGACAGTGGGGCTAATTGAAAGGCTCCGGATGGCAGAAAACCGGACCTTCCCCAAACGCCTGAGGCTTTCCTGGGCTTTAGATGTTGAAATGCCAGGCTAGAGGAGTCAGTTGCTAGGTCCTGGGCAATAGGCGATAGCCGGTAGAATAGCTGGTCTTTACACCAATACAGTGGTAGATACATTCTATGGCACTAACGACAGGAGCAGCTGGGCAGGGAGACAGTGCCCGGGGGCTGTGCCAGCTTGCCGGGTGCTGGGGGAGGGGGGGCAGAGATGGGTGTAGCTGGGGGGATGGGGATGGGCACAATAATGAGGAGGACTTGGAGATGTGTGCCAGTCTGCCTATCTGCCAGTCTATGAAACCTCTTTCACAATTAATGGAGCAAAGAGACTTGCTATGGATAGTATTATTCTACATCATCATTCATTGTCAATTGAGATCCTTTCACTCTGCTAATAGTATCAAGCTGAGACAGAAGAATCCCTCTGATTGTAAGTGAATAGAAAGAGAAGGGATCATTCATAGATACTATCATGGGCCAGGTTCTAGTGGGTCTTACTGTGTCAGATAACATTCTCAAACCATGGATTCATCCCAAATGGCACCCTATTTCATATGTAGTGCACTACTTTTGACCAAGGCCCATAGGGTGGGCCCTGGTCAAAAGTAGTGAAACAAATATAGTGTGGGATTTGGGCCACAACCACCATGTTCCTGGACAGGTGACCACTCTTCCATATCCAGTGGAACTGGAGTGTAGGATAGAATAGAATCAGTATTTGGGATGACGTCAGTCGGCTGTTCAGGAGCTGCCATTGTCCCCCTGTCTCTCCCTCTCCTTCCTTCCCTGTGTGTGTGTGTGTGTGTGTGTGTGTGTGTGTGTGTGTGTGTGTGTGTGTGTGTGTGTGTGTGTGTGTGTGTGTGTGTGTGTGTGATGATAATGATGTTGTCATTGTGGTGGCAGGTGCAGGGCTGTGTGAGCTGCAGGTGACGTCTCTCGTCGTTCCCTTAATGATTCCAATTAACATAATCAAGACCTGGCAGGGCGAAGAGAATGGAGACCGCTACACCTCCTCTCTCGTCTTGCCCTGTTCCTCCTCCTCCTCCTCCTCCTCCTCACCCTGCTGTGGGCTTTCATCACCGCACGTCGCCATGGCGCCCACCCCATGCCATCATCCATCCACCGGGTTCCTGTCACACGCGCACACACACATTAGATACACACAGACACACATACAAATACACACACACACACACACACACACACCACTCACCATTTCTCCTCATGGGCAGAAAAACAGGCACAGCTCTCTCCACCCTCCCCTGTCAGTTACCACGACCATCGCTACCCGCCACCGCTTAAAAAAAACATGACGTCTAAAAGCTCCTAAACGCTCTACTTCAGAAGCACTTAGGAGAATCTCCTCTCAACTTATTGTCTAACGACGACAGGAAGGAGAGAGGGAGGATTGCCAGGTTCTAACGAGGCGGGATAAGATCGTTGTTTTGTTCTGGTTTTCTTTTTTTTGCCGAGGGAGCTGGGTAGTGACATGTCACACATGGTTTTAGGACAGAGCGCTTGTTGGCACGGGAGCAAGAGGGGCAGGGATAAAAGAGTCCTATCGTTTTGGATGCGTGTGTAGTGTGGGTGAGTCGGGGATACTGTAAAAGCCTCCAGCTGGGTCAGTGAGTGGCAGACTCAGGGGATCCAGGGGCGATCTCCTTCTGCTCAGAATGTGGAGTTAACTGTTGTAAGTGCAGAGAGAAAGTAGTCTCGCTTTGCCAAACTCAAGTGTTAATGGATTGTGTGTCAGACGCAGCAGGA
>NC_138302.1:24467500-24552500 GCF_965601325.2 Salmo salar | reverse complement strand
TTATCGAGCCAGTGTTTGGCCTAAAGCTAGCTGGTCCGGACAAAGGTACAAAGATTCTGCTGCCACGTATACTGCTGTTGTACACACACATATACACATGTGCACAAGTAAGGGAGCAAACACCCTGTCACACTTATTCATTTCAAACGCCAAGTCTCACTTAAAGCAACGCCTTTGTTCTGTACCACTTCAAGCACACTCACTTTCTCTAAAGACCAGAAGGTGTACGTTTTCAGTTTAAGGTTTAGTTTTCTCTTCCCCAACTTTTTTTTGGCTTGGCATACCATTTTTTTTTTTCTCTCTTCCCCCCATCGACACTTTAAAAGTGGAGCAGAGAGAGTGTGTGAGAGAGAGACATAAAGAAAAGAGAAAGGGAAGCGTAGTTCATTGCTAATCAATACGATTTCTCTCCTGCAACCCAAGTTTTCCCCTGTGGGCCCTCTGCATTCAAGACCAGCCAAGGCGAGCAGAGCTTGGCATTGTGCAGCACGCCTATAAACGAAACACCTGCGAGGTGGTGGAAGAAGACGTGGAAAAAAATAGCCCAGTTATTTCGTAGCTCTTAAAAATGTTGGCACGTGTTCCATTAGATTTTCGGGGAACAAAAAAAGAAGTTCTCAAACCCAACTGAAGACAAAAGAAGGTTGTTTTGCTCTGCAGATAGAGGTGCCTTTACACTAAACATAGTAGACCGTTGGACTTCAGTTTATGTTATCATTCTTCATATCGAAAAAAACAACATTTGTCCTGTGTCAGCCCTCATACAATGTAAAGAGATTTTGTTATTTAGGATGGGAGATGGGTAAGGGGGAATTTGGGAGTGTAGGAGAGGGAAATGAGATTGGGAGAGAAGGAGAGGGAAAGAGATTGGGAGAGAAAGAGAGGGAAAAGAGATTGGGAGAAAAGGATGAGGTAAATAAAGCAGATGGTCGTTATTGGCATGCATTTCTCTCTTAAATCTGTTTTCTGCTGTTTATCATGTAGGGAAAAGTTTAACTCTGTTATAACCTCTGTCCCTATCGGACCCCCGACCTATCCCAGAACCTTCTTATTCTATCCTCACTCTCTTCTCTCTCTTTTTCCCACCCATCTCTGCATTCCTCTAAAACACCATCCCTGTCTTTCCTAATCCCCTCAACCAACTGACATGATTGCACACACACACACACACACACACACACACACACACACACACACACACACACACACACACACACACACACACACACACACACACACACAGGTCCAATTCAGACGCAGGAGGGTGAACAGGGTCTATTAAAGCCCCAGTCTATTAATTTACATGCCACACTGTGACAAAGCCCCAGTCTACACAGCCTGACCAACCAGTAGCTACAGACCACATATAGACCTCAGGGTATGCAGGGTGTGTGTGTGTGTGTGTGTGTGTGTGTGTGTGTGTGTGTGTGTGTGTGTGTGTGTGTGTGTGTGTGTGTGTGTGTGTGTGTGTGTGTGTGTGTGTGTGTGTGTGTGTGTGCGTGCGTGCGTGCTTGCGTGCGTGCGTGTAGCCCGCTAACCAGCCAGTATGAATGTGTTCCTCGTCCTACTCCAGTGTGGTTTTAGAACCTGTGATTCTCCTACTGAACACCCCCTCCAGCCACCATCAGTATCATACACCCCAGTCCCTACTATAGACAGACTATATTAACTGTGGTCTATACATCCCAGTCCCTACTATAGACAGACTATATTAACTGTGGTCTATACATCCCAGTCCCTACTATAGACAGACTATATTAACTGTGGTCTATACATCCCAGTCCCTACTATAGACAGACTATATTAACTGTGGTCTATACATCCCAGTCCCTACTATAGACAGACTATATTAACTGTGGTCTATACATCCCAGTCCCTACTATAGACAGACTATATTAACTGTGGTCTATACATCCCAGTCCCTACTATAGACAGACTATATTAACTGTGGTCTATAGACCAGTATCATACACCCCAGTCCCTACTATAGACAGACTATATGAACTGTGATCTATAGACAGACTATATGAACTGTGGTCTATAGACAGACTATATGAACTGTGATCTATAGACAGACTATATGAACTGTGCTCTATAGACAGACTATATGAACTGTGGTCTATAGACAGACTATATGAACTGTGGTCTATAGACAGACTATATGAACTGTGATCTATAGACAGACTATATGAACTGTGATCTATAGACAGACTATATGAACTGTGATCTATAGACAGACTATATGAACTGTGATCTATAGACAGACTATATGAACTGTGATCTATAGACAGACTATATGAACTGTGATCTATAGACAGACTATATGAACTGTGATCTATAGACAGCCTATATGAACTGTGATCTATAGACAGACTATATGAACTGTGATCTATAGACAGACTATATGAACTGTGATCTATAGACAGACTATATGAACTGTGATCTATAGACAGACTATATGAACTGTGATCTATAGACAACCTATATGAACTGTGATCTATAGACAGACTATATGAACTGTGATCTATAGACAGACTATATGAACTGTGATCTATAGACAGACTATATGAACTGTGATCTATAGACAGACTATATGAACTGTGATCTATAGACAGACTATATGAACTGTGGTCTATAGACAGACTATATTAACTGTGATCTATAGACAGACTATATGAACTGTGATCTATAGACAGACTATATGAACTGTGGTCTATTGACAGACTATATGAACTGTGATCTATAGACAGACTATATGAACTGTGATCTATAGACAGACTATATGAACTGTGATCTATAGACAGACTATATGAACTGTGATCTATAGACAGACTATATGAACTGTGATCTATAGACAGACTATATGAACTGTGATCTATAGACAGCCTATATGAACTGTGATCTATAGACAGACTATATGAACTGTGATCTATAGACAGACTATATGAACTGTGATCTATAGACAGACTATATGAACTGTGATCTATAGACAGACTATATGAACTGTGATCTATAGACAACCTATATGAACTGTGATCTATAGACAGACTATATGAACTGTGATCTATAGACAGACTATATGAACTGTGATCTATAGACAGACTATATGAACTGTGATCTATAGACAGACTATATGAACTGTGGTCTATAGACAGACTATATGAACTGTGATCTATAGACAACCTATATGAACTGTGATCTATAGACAGACTATATGAACTGTGATCTATAGACAGACTATATGAACTGTGATCTATAGACAGACTATATGAACTGTGATCTATAGACAGACTATATGAACTGTGATCTATAGACAGACTATATGAACTGTGGTCTATAGACTCTGAATGAATCTCTTATAAGTGGGCTTCTGTCACTGTGGTGGTATGAGAGCTAATTTGCATAATCTCCCCCGGTTAAAGAAGGATGCCCGGGATGCTTTTACGGGGGGAGGGGGAGGGGTGTGACGGGGGTGTTAGGAATGGTAGGGGGGGTTGTGGGGACACACAATGAGGACTTTGTGCGTCTCCGCTGGTACAGGGTTAGACAGGGCCTACAGGACTACTGTGGGAGACACCTGTCAGGATAGGAGCCTGAGGGAACTGGTACTGAACCCATGAAGAGGCTTCTTTAATGAGGCATTGTGGGGGGGGCGGTGTGTGTATGAGTGTGCGTGTGTGCGAGAGAGCGAGAGATTGAGTGTGTGTTTCAGATCAAATCAAAGTTTATTGGTGGCGTACACAGTTTAGCAGATGTTATCGCAGGTGCAGCGAAATGGTTATGTTTCTATCTCCAACAACACAGCAATATCTAGCAATACAATAACAATGCACGCATCATCCACAAGTAACAAGTGGTGTGTGTGTGTGTGTGTGTGTGTGTGTGGCGGCAAGAACAGTGGCATGTAAAGCAGATATTGTGTTTATGGGGTTTGTATGGCATTGAAGACATCCATTGTACTGACACATTATACAGTCTACCAAGGCCTTTCAGATACATGCACATATTTATTACAGTAATAGTTGTTAGCCAAGCATTGATGTTGTCATTGTCTCTCAGGTCCTGTCTCTTATGATCACGGTAGAGGTGACAGCACATTTCTAGAGCAGCAGCATGATATGATTACTTTATTTTTACATTTTAAATGGACCAAACTGTCGGGCACGATTACAGACTTGGATGAATGGGCAAAATCAGATTTGGGGTGTTCGAACACACATACACACCTACAAACGAACACACACATGCAGACAAACACAGACAGACACACACACACACACACACACACACACACACACACACACACACACACACACACACACACACACACACACACACACACACACACACACACACACACACACACACACACACACACACACACACACACACACACACACACACACACACATGTGCCTTAAGTGCTGGTAATGTCTATCATGCTGCTCTGACAGCAGTAGTTTAACGCAGGCAATCTGCTTAATATGCCCAATGTGAGACATTAGGTGTGTGTATGATCCATTAGATTAGAACAACATTAAGGAGATTGTGAGATTTGGACTATATTGTTTTCTCACGGCACCGTGGAGAGAGCGATAAAATTACAAGGAACTAGAAATTGTAGGTTTTAGCCCCAGCAAACATGTCCACATTGTCTCGGTGTGGGCCCAATTCGGGCTAAAATATGGGCCCCATCTAGGCTGCCCACATTGGGCCGATGCGCCTTTGCTCATCGGCTACACATTGGCCCCCAAGGCATTTGCCCAGTGTGGCTCAGTGTGGGCAGCCCAGATCTGGTGAGGCAGCTGTCATTTTGCCTGAAATACGCCCTTCTTTTCCCAGCAAACATGTCCAAATTGTCACGATTTGAACCCATTGCAGGCTAAAATATTGACCCCATGTAAGCTGCCCACATTGGGCCGATGCGCTTTCGCTATTTAATATTTATTTATTAAAACTTAATTCAGTGCATAAATTGCATAATTTTCTTACCTTACAGGTATTTAGGGAACGTGATACAATTTTTTCAGAAAGATAACCAAGTTATTACCATCATACATACAAAATATATTTAACAAGAGAAACACTTATATAAGTGTTTCTAAAGACTTCATCATTAGCCGTTTACAAGATCAGCAGGATACAGTGAGGGAAAAAAGAATTTGATCCCCTGCTGATTTTGTACGTTTGCCCACTGACAAAGAAATGATCAGTCTATCATTTTAATGGTAGGTTTATTTGAACAGTGAGAGACAGAATAACAACAAAAAAATCCAGAAAAACACATGTCAAAAATGTTATAAATTGATTTGCATTTTAATGAGGGAAATAAGTATTTGACCCCTCTGCCAGACATGACTTAGTACTTGGTGGCAAAACCCTTGTTGGCAATCACAGAGGTCAGACGTTTCTTGTAGTTGGCCACCAGGTTTGCACACATCTCAGGAGGGATTTTGTCCCACTCCTCTTTGCAGATCTTCTCCAAGTCATTAAGGTTTCGAGGCTGACGTTTGGCAACTCGAACCTTCAGCTCCCTCCACAGAATTTCTATGGGATTAAGGTCTGGAGACTGGCTAGGCCACTCCAGGATCTTAATGTGCTTCTTCTTGAGCCACTCCTTTGTTGCCTTGGCCGTGTGTTTTGGGTCATTGTCATGCTGGAATACCCATCCACGACCCATTTTCAATGCCCTGGCTGAGGGAAGGAGGTTCTCACCCAAGATTTAACGGTACATGGCCCCGTCCATCGTCCCTTTGATGCGGTGATGTTTTCCTGTCCCCTTAGCAGAAAAACACCCCCAAAGCATAATGTTTCCACCTCCATGTTTGATGGTGGGGATGGTGTTCTTGGGGTCAAAGACAGCATTCCTCCTCCTCCAAACACGGCGAGTTGAGTTGATGCCAAAGAGCTCCATTTTGGTCTCATCTGACCACAACACTTTCACCCAGTTATCTTCTGAATCATTCAAACTTCAGACGGGCATGTATATGTGCTTTCTTGAGCAGGGGGACCTTGCGGGCGCTGCAGGATTTCAGCCCTTCACGGCAGAGTGTGTTACCAATTGTTTTCTTGGTGACTATGGTACCAGCTGCCTTGAGATCATTGACAAGATCCTCCCGTGTAGTTCTGGGCTGATTCCTCACCGTTCTCATGATCATTGCAACTCCACGAGGTGAGATCTTGCATGGAGCCCCAGGCCGAGGGAGATTGACAGTTCTTTTGTGTTTCTTCCATTTGCAAATAATCTCACCAACTGTTGTCACCTTCTCACCAAGCTGCTTGGCGATGGTCTTGTAGCCCATTCCAGCCTTGTGTAGATCTACAATCTTGTCCCTGACATCCTTGGAGAGCTCTTTGGTCTTGACCATGGTGGAGAGTTTGGAATCTGATTGATTGATTGCTTCTGTGGACAGGTGTCTTTTATACAGGTAACAAACTGAGATTAGGAGCACTCCCTTTAAGAGTGTGCTCCTAATCTCAGCTCGTTACCTGTATAAAAGACACCTGGGAGCCAGAAATCTTTCTGATTGAGAGGGGGTCAAATACTTATTTCCCTCATTAAAATGCAAATCAATTTATAACATTTTTGACATGCGTTTTTCTGGACATGCGTTTTTTGACATGCGTTTTCACTGTTCAAATAAACCTACCATTAAAATTATAGACTGATCATTTCTTTGTCAGTGGGCAAACGTACAAAATCAGCAGGGGATCAGATACTTTTTTCCCTCACTGTACAGGCAGCACAACACAGAACACTTCAACAGGAGCCACACTCTCAGTAACGGTTACACAAAAACAACGATGTGTAAACCACGCCCCCAAATATTCGAATGAACCCTCACCTCTGTGTGACCTTGCCCGTGTTGGGTTGGTGTGGGTTACCCTGTGTTGGGTTGGTGTGGGCAAGCCTGTGTTGGTGTGGCCTGGCCTGTGTTGGTGTGGCCTGGCCTGTGTTGGGTTGTTGTGCCCTGTGTTGGGTTGGTGTGGCCTGGCCTGTGTTGGGTTGGTGTGGCCTGTGTTGGGTTGGTGTGGCCTGGCCTGTGTTGGGTTGGTGTGGCCTGGCCTGTGTTTGGTTGGTGTGGGCAAGCCTGTGTTGGTGTGGCCTGGCCTGTGTTGGGTTGGTGTGGGCTAGCCTGTGTTGGGTTGGTGTGGGCAAGCCTGTGTTGGTGTGGCCTGGCCTGTGTTGGGTTGGTGTGGGCAAGCCTGTGTTGGTGTGGGCTAGCCTGTGTTGGGTTGGTGTGTGATTGGTGTGGGCTAGCCCGTGTTGGGTTGGTGTGGGATTGGTGTGGGCTAGCCTGTGTTGGGTTGGTGTGGGATTGGTGTGGGCTAGCCTGTGTTGGGTTGGTGTGGGATTGGTGTGGGCTAGCCTGTGTTGGGTTGGTGTGGGATTGGTGTGGGCTAGCCTGTGTTGGTTTGGTGTGGGATTGGTGTGCTAAGAGTGCTAAGAGCCTCGGCGTGACCCTGGACAACACCCTGTCGTTCTCCACCAACATCAAGGCGGTGACCCGATCCTGTAGGTTCATGCTCTACAACATTCGCAGAGTATGACCCTGCCTCACACAGGAAGCGGCGCAGGTCCTAATCCAGGCACTTGTCATCTCCCGTCTGGATTATTGCAACTCGCTGTTGGCTGGGCTCCCTGCCTGTGCCATTAAACCCCTACAACTCATCCAGAACGCCGCAGCCCGTCTGGTGTTCAACCTTCCCAAGTTCTCTCACGTCACCCCGCTCCTCCGCTCTCTCCACTGGCTTCCAGTCGAAGCTCGCATCCGCTACAAGACCATGGTGCTTGCCTACGGAGCTGTGAGGGGAACGGCACCTCCGTACCTTCAGGCTCTGATCAGGCCCTACACCCAAACAAGGGCACTCAGTTCATCCACCTCTGGCCTGCTCGCCTCCCTACCTCAGAGGAAGCACAGTTCCCGCTCAGCCCAGTCAAAACTGTTCGCTGCTCTGGCACCCCAATGGTGGAACAAGCTCCCTCACGACGCCAGGACAGCGGAGTCAATCACCACCTTCCGGAGACACCTGAAACCCCACCTCTTCAAGGAATACCTGGGATAGGATAAAGTAATCCTTCTAACCCCCCCCTTAAAAGATTTAGATGCACTATTGTAAAGTGGTTGTTCCACTGGATATTATAAGGTGAATGCACCAACTTGTAAGTCGCTCTGGATAAGAGCGTCTGCTAAATGACTTAAATGTAAATGTAAATGTGTGGGCTAGCCTGTGTTGGGTTGGTGTGTGATTGGTGTGGGCTAGCCCGTGTTGGGTTGGTGTGGGATTGGTGTGGGCTAGCCTGTGTTGGGTTGGTGTGGGATTGGTGTGGGCTAGCCTGTGTTGGGTTGGTGTGGGATTGGTGTGGGCTAGCCTGTGTTGGGTTGGTGTGGGATTGGTGTGGGCTAGCCTGTGTTGGGTTGGTGTGGGATTGGTGTGGGCTAGCCTGTGTTGGGTTGGTGTGGGATTGGTGTGGGCTAGCCTGTGTTGGGTTGGTGTGGGCTAGCCTGTGTTGGGTTGGTGTGGGGTTGGTGTGGGCTAGCCTGTGTTGGGTTGGTGTGGGATTGGTGTGGGCTAGCCTGTGTTGGGTTGGTGTGGGGTTGGTGTGGGCTAGCCTGTGTTGGGTTGGTGTGGGGTTGGTGTGGGCTAGCCTGTGTTGGGTTGGTGTGGGATTGGTGTGGGCTAGCCCACCTTGCCCACCGAATACCCACATGGGGCCAATGGGTTCATGTTTGCTGGGGAGTCAGAGAAAGTAAAGAGAGCCTTTCCTCACAGCTATCTGCATGAAGTTTGAATCCACATATTACTCAATGCAGGTTGGACTGGACTGAGCCAGCCCAGAGAACATATTGATAAAGGGGACTTTTCTAACGCCTTCAAAGGCCTGTCTTAATGAATTGGACCCAGAGTTCCAATCAGCTCAAAACAATTTGTTTTAATGTTGTATATAGAGCTGGTCTTCATTCTATTGTAACAATCTTAAGAGCTGTCATTTTATTGTGAGTTACTGCAGTTTTATCAGACATCTTTTCTGTTTTGTCCTCTGTGTGAGGGATCCTTCAAGTTCAGTATGAGAAGCCTTAGTCAGTAGTCACATTAACACTGTCTAACTTTTACTCAACAGTAGTACTTACTACTCACTTTTAATAACTAAATCCTATCTGGGCTCGGGGAGTGGCTTACTTACACTGTGTGAACCTATGAGGCTGTGTGTGTTTGTTTGTGTGTGTGTGTGTGTGTGTGTGTGTGTGTGTGTGAGTGAGAGACTTGGCTTGACCTAGAAGGGGTGTCCTCCACTGTGATCACCAGGAAAGCGATGATGCCTTGCCGGGAATGGGATTCAGGAGTGATATCGGAGCTCAGAGGCCCTAATTCTGTACTGGGAATTCTGCCATCGCCACCAGTAACAAAATAAGTCCACTTTGGCTTAGAGGGGAGAAAGGTTTCGCTTTAGAGTCTTGGCCCCTGACTATCAGTTAGTCAGGCATAAACAGATAAACAAAAACCAGCAATGTTTATAATATACAGTAGCAGCAGCTGCAATAGGATGGTTCAATGCAGACTTTAATTGAAATAATATCACTTTTCTTTCAAATACATTGAATGAATCAATTCCAGCCTCGTACCTGAGGTTGAATAGAAATGTAATTACATACAGTGACCAATAGAGACCACCAGAGGCCCAGAATATAGAGAGACGAGAACTCCCCCACGTGAAATAACAACTCCCCATGGTTGCATGGGCCCAAGACCCTCAGTCCATTGTGTGTGTGTGTGTGTGTGTGTGTGCGTGTGTGTGTGTGTGTGGTGTGGGGGGGGGGGGGGGGGGGGGGGGGGGGGGGGGGGGGGGGGGGGCTGATGGTGGTGTGTGTTTGTGTGTCTGACAGAGGTTTGTGTGTGCGTGTGTTCAGTGGTGTCTGAGTAAAGCATTCTGGGCATAGAGGAAGAAAGCCTAAGGAGTGGGTAGTGTGGGGAAGGGGAAGCTACAGGAGATCATTGTTAGAGAAGGAGGAGTTGGCACTGAGAGAGGAAAAAACTATTTTAGACACTACTTGTTAACACATAGGCCTATATCGCCCCTAACAACGTCATTTTATCTTATAGAATTATCGTAGTTTAGTGTGAACGCTGTATGTGTAACCTTTCAGTTGTGTGTGTCAGAGGGAGGGAGAGTAAAGGAGAGAGAATGTGTGTGATTAGTCTGGTAAGCATGAGTTGGCCGGTATAATTGTATTCTCTCCTCCCTGGCATAGGCAACGTTCTGCGTTTCATATGAGGAGCCTGAGCATTTAGACCAAGCTGGCACAAGATGCCTGACACACACACACACACACACACACACACACACACACACACACACACACACACACACACACACACACACACACACACACACACACACACACACACACACAAACACAAACACACAAACACATATACACACAAACAGCAACAATGGTGTGCTTTATAAGGTGCCCACCGATGTCATGGCAACCCCCATATCCTCAGAAAGAGGGAAGATGTTGTGTGCCAAATAAATGCCATGGTTACTTTTTTTAAGAAACCACGTTGCCCAGAAACCCTTTGAAGCTTATTAAGTGAAACCAGTGGAGAGAGAAAAATGGACAGAATGAGAAAGAGAAGGAAAATGAGAGGGGGAAGGAAAGAGAGGGTTGAGAGAAGGAGAAGGGAGAAAGAGAAGCAGAGAAAGAAATAGGGAAAGAGTGACGGGGTGAGAACGGGAGAAAGAAAGTGTGAGGTGGAGATTGAGAGAAGGAGAAAGGCAGAGAGAGAAGGAGGAGAAGTGGGAGTGTATCCGGTTTCTGGGCCAAAGTGTGTCTTTGTTTTAAGGAAAGGACACTGTGAACCTGCCTAGAGCAGTAGGGAGGGGCAGCTAGGCTAGTTAGTGTGCTAACACTGTGAACCTGCCTAGAGCAGCAGGGAGGGACAGCTAGGCTAGTAGGCGTGCTAACACTGTGAACCTGCCTAGAGCAGCAGGGAGGGGCAGCTAGGCTAGTTAGTGTGCTAACACTGTGAACCTGCCTAGAGCAGCAGGGAGGGGCAGCTAGGCTAGTTAGTGTGCTAACACTGTGAACCTGCCTAGAGCAGTAGGGAGGGGCAGCTAGGCTAGTAGGCGTGCTAACACTGTAAACCTGCCTAGAGCAGCAGGGA
The DNA here is from genome assembly GCF_965601325.2 of Salmo salar. NCBI lineage: Eukaryota > Metazoa > Chordata > Actinopteri > Salmoniformes > Salmonidae > Salmo > Salmo salar. Next base: position 24,541,328 of record NC_138302.1, on the reverse strand, counting down.
GGGGCAGCTAGGCTAGTAGGCGTGCTAACACTGTGAACCTGCCTAGAGCAGCAGGGAGGGGCAGCTAGGCTAGTTGGCACTGCTAACACTGTGAACCTGCCTAGAGCAGCAGGGAGGGGCAGCTAAGCTAGTTAGTGTGCTAACACTGTGAACCTGCTTAGAGAAGCAGGGAGGGGCAGCTAAGCTAGTTGGCCCTGCTAACACTGTGAACCTGCCTAGAGCAGCAGGGAGGGGCAGCTAAGCTAGTTAGTGTGCTAACACTGTGAACCTGCTTAGAGAAGCAGGGAGGGGCAGCTAAGCTAGTTGGTCCTGCTAACACTGTGAACCTGCCTAGAGCAGCAGGGAGGGGCAGCTAAGCTAGTTAGTGTGCTAACACTGTGAACCTGCTTAGAGAAGCAGGGAGGGGCAGCTAAGCTAGTAGGCGTGATAACACTGTGAACCTGCTTAGAGCAGCAGGGAGGGCAGCTAGGCTAGTTAGTGTACTAACGCTAATGCCAATCAGCTTTTCACTGATTATGCCAGTATTTGTTAGCACTTAACTGCAGATTTAAAAAAAATTATCTATATATTTTTAAATATAATTTGTATTAACTTTTGTGGCTTTTACAGAGTAAGAAAAATACACTAAATATATCATAGAAGAAAACAAGGCAAAAAACACTAGACAGACAGACAGACAGACAGACAGACAGACAGACAGACAGACAGACAGACAGACAGACAGACAGACAGACAGACAGACAGACAGACAGACAGACAGACAACTAAAGAATAAATAAAAATACCATGAATCAGTATACAGATCATAGACCCACAATAAGCATCAGACTACACAATCACAGAGGTCAAGTATGAGTACAAACCGCCTACATAAAGTAGATTTGTCCTCAAGTAGCTGATTCGCGCCAGGCCAGCCCTGACAGTCCTGAAATGATCACTTTGTTTTGACGGAGTTGGTTCAAGAAGGGGTCCCACATCTTAAGAAATTGATGAGGCTTATTTTCCAATGCTGTAGAGAAAGCCTAATTGGGAATTAAATCAATGACCCTTTGCTCCCATTGACTTCTTGAGGAAGCCTTATCAGATATCCACAGCAGAAGAATACATTTTTGTGCACAATGTAATAAAATGTGTAAAATGTGCGTAAGGAAATCTAAGAGGCAGCTCCTCTCTAGTTTCCAGTCTACAAAACGTTGTACCCAGCTGGAGAGAGCGCTCAAAAACGTTATCTATCTCCTGTAGAACCTCCGACCACAATGTTTCTATGTAACAACGATCCCAGAAACAATGAATAAGGGAACCCCCTGCCCCTGAGACTTACTGTAAAGATGAGACACATTAGGTTTCATTCAAAGGGGTCAGTAATCATTGTGCCCTTCTAACTTTCGGAACTGTCCCCAGATTGAGAGATGTTCTTCAGCATATAATGAAATGTCTTTAGTCTATTTGCCTATCTTTGTCTGGGATATGTATAAAAGTTTACGGAGTGGGATTGTCCCAATAGTAGCTCATTCACCATTAAGCCAAGAGGCACTTGGGTTTTCAATTCTCTCAATAAAGCTCAGTTGAGATGCCAGTTGATAACATTTAAGAGAAGAGGCTGCTAGACCAGCGAACCTGGTAGGTAGTGAGATAGCTGTACCTCAGCCTAGGTGTTTTCCTTGGCCAGAAGAAACATATGATAGCACGGTCTAACTGGGTAAAAGTTTTTCTGGGAAGTAAAAGTGGGACCATTTGAAAACTGTATAGCAGACGAGGGAGAATATTCATTTTGATAAGGTGAATGCGGCCTAACCATGACATGCAGGCAGCATGGGGTCATCTATACATGTATTTTAGCACAGGACAGAGTTTAATAGTCAAGTAAGTAAAAGCAGAGGGAGGCCATTGGAAAGGCTGGGAGATTGTTGAATTAACAGCCTGGGAGTCACCATGTGCCATAGCCTCAGACTTGGAGAAATTCACTTTAGGAGCTTCCTCTAGGTATAAATAGGTAACAAGGTCTACAGGTTATGGAATAGAATTTCTACATGAGCCCAAATACAGCGAAACATCATCCGCATATGGAGAAACGTTATTGCCTTTGGTCCCCAATCGGATCCCACCTATAGCATCCTCCAGCCTTATTGCCACAGCTAATAACAGAGCTGTCATTGGACAACCCTACCTGGTTCCACGTCCTAGTGTGAAATCTGATCCCTTTGGTGAGAACAGCAGCACTAGGACAGGTGTCAAATACCCCTATCCATTTGATGAACTCATCTCCTAGTATCATAATCAGATAGGTCCACTCGACCCTGTTAAAGGCCTTCTCTGCATCAAGTGAGATCACTAAGGCCTCCGGGCTATATAGATTTGCATGTTGAATAATGTTTAGAAGTTTCCTTATATTATGGTACGAGTATCTGCCCTTGACAAGCCCCGTCTGGTCGATATTGATGAGTGAAGAGAGCAACGCTTCTAGCCTAGTGGCCAAGGTTTTGGCCAACAGCCATACATCTAAATTCTGGATAAAAATTGACCTGAATGAAAGAGCCAATCATCAGCTGGTTTGCCCTTCTTTAGAATGTTATGATAAGGGGGGAAGGTTAGTCCTAGGACATAGACAAACACACTATCCAGGACACACTCCATCCATATTGAACCTTCAACACCTAGGCGCATACGCTGATTTCTCACATAGATGCACAAGCTTCAATCCGGTTACAGACCAGTTAACTAGGCCTGAGACCCCTGGACTTAGTGAGTGCAACAATATTAGCAGGCTAGTTATTGGTTTCATAACAAGAATGAAAGAGATATTCACTTCCATCACCATCAAAGAGGACTGTTAACTACAGATTTAACAAATGCTGATTAATTTATCCTCAACTGTAAGTCTCATGCTGTAGTGTTATGAAGCTACTTAAAGCAGCATTCAGCAGTAGAAACAATAACAAAGCATGCTCCTGATTCTGAGGGATGGTACTGGAGAAATGTAACCACAATCAAATGAACAGATAAAGCTAGGGATGCAAAGACTGACCCTCCATGATATCAACATTATAGTTGTAACCATGTTTTGAGGCTATATAGTGTTTGTTTACAATTTACATTGTTTGCAAACATTGGAGTAAAACACGCTTATATTTTTGGTTCTGATGGGGTACGACAGTTGAACTAAGCTCATGAGGCATTTATACGTTGTATTTTTCAAGAATCTATCGGTACGTATAATTAAGTCCAGAAATGGATGTAGCGACTGCTGATTGCCTCTTTTAAGTTATCTTTGGCTTTGTAGCTTAGCTTTAACACGTCAACATCACACCAGTCAGCACCCACTCAGCTCCCCATTGTAGCCTCCTAACATGCTAACATGAACAGACTGGCTTGAAAAAAGGTGTGTGTTGATGAACTTTGTTTAAAATCTGTGCTCTTTGAGTGCGAGTCTGTGTGAAAGAAAATCTGTCTGGCTGTGTGATAGCCAGCCTGTGTGTGTGTATGTGTGTTTCATCTGTAATTAAATCAGTCCATTTCTCCTCCCTGGGTTAGCGAGGCGCCAGTGGATCTGCCCAGGGAGGGAGGGAGAGAGAGAGAGAGAGAGAGAGAGAGAGAGAGAGAGAGAGAGAGACAGAGTGAGAGAGACAGAGAGAGAGAGAGACAGAGAGAGAGAGACAGAGAGGCAGAGAGAGAGACAGAGAGAGAGAGAGAGAGAGAGAGAGAGAGAGAGAGAGAGAGAGACACACACACACACAGCGAGACAGTCAGGCTCTGCCAGTTTCATTAGAGGTGATGGATGACCTCATGAGAAATTGGCCTTGTCGTCGACACTGCAGTTACACTTACCCACACTTCAAAGAGAAACACAAACTTCTGACAAGTGTGTGTGTGTTTGATAAAGACAGTGAAATAATGTGTGTGTGTGTGTGTGTGTCTGCGGGTCTGTCTCTCTTGCTCTGTCTATGAATACAACTATGCATACATTTAATTGCATGTGCAAGCATCTGCGTGTTGTGTGTGTGGTGTGGTGTGTATCTCTGTGCTTCAGTGCAGTAGGGGGATGGTATTAGAGTGTGTTCCCACTGTGTACTGACTCTACCAGAGGCAGCCTGGGCGCTTGGTTAGTGGTTTTGGTGGACATTTCCATATTGCCCAGGGTCATATGGGCACCGTGCCCACTTCTGACGCTGTGTGTGTGCGTGTGTTTGTGTGTGTGTGCGCGTGCTGTGGGTGCCCGCTGAGGCGTGGGGAGATTAAAGCGGGCGCACAGTGGCACAAAGGGCCTGTCTAGTGCTTTTTAATTCCCTAAATTAGGGCTTGTTGCCAACGCAGTGCCAACCAAGACTGATAGGAGGGCTCCTGGTAGGGCTAACACTCCAGAACTAACTGGTACTACTAGAACTAACTACTAACTAGATAGGAGGACTAACACTCCAGAACTAACTGGTACTACTAGAACTAACTACTAACTAGATAGGAGGACTAACACTCCAGAACTAACTGGTACTACTAGAACTAACTACTAACTAGATAGGAGGACTAACACTCCAGAACTGACTGGTACTACTAGAACTAACTACTAACTAGATAGGAGGACGAACACTCCAGAACTGACTGGTACTAATAGAACTAACTAGATAGGAGGACTAACACTCCAGAACTGACTGGTACTACTAGAACTAACTACTAACTAGATAGGAGGACCAACACTCCAGAACTGACTGGTACTACTAGAACTAACTACTAACTAGATAGGACTAACACTCCAGAACTGACTGGTACTACTAGAACGAACTACTAACTAGATAGGAGGGCTAACACTCCAGAACTGACTGGTACTACTAGAACTAACTACTAACTAGATAGGAGGACCAACACTCCAGAACTGACTGGTACTACTAGAACTAACTACTAACTAGATAGGAGGGCTAACACTCCAGAACTGACTGGTACTACTAGAACTAACTACTAACTAGATAGGAGGGCTAACACTCCAGAACTGACTGGTACTACTAGAACTAACTACTAACTAGATAGGAGGACCAACACTCCAGAACTGACTGGTACTACTAGAACTAACTACTAACTAGATAGGAGGACTAACACTCCAGAACTGACTGGTACTACTAGAACGAACTACTAACTAGATAGGAGGGCTAACACTCCAGAACTGACTGGTACTACTAGAACTAACTACTAACTAGATAGGAGGACTAACACTCCAGAACTGACTGGTACTACTAGAACTAACTATTAACTAGATAGGAGGACTAACACTCCAGAACTGACTGGTACTACTAGAACTAACTAGATAGGAGGACTAACACTCCAGAACTGACTGGTACTACTATAACTAACTAGATAGGAGGGCTAACACTCCAGAACTGACTGGTACTACTAGAACTAACTACTAACTAGATAGGAGGACTAACACTCCAGAACTGACTGGTACTACTAGAACTAACTACTAACTAGATAGGAGGGCTAACACTCCAGAACTGACTGGTACTACTAGAACTAACTACTAACTAGATAGGAGGGCTAACACTCCAGAACTGACTGGTACTACTAGAACTAACTACTAACTAGATAGGAGGGCTAACACTCCAGAACTGACTGGTACTACTAGAACTAACTACTAACTAGATAGGAGGGCTAACACTCCAGAACTGACTGGTACTACTAGAACTAACTACTAACTAGATAGGAGGGCTAACACTCCAGAACTGACTGGTACTACTAGAACTAACTATTAACTAGATAGGAGGACTAACACTCCAGAACTGACTGGTACTACTAGAACTAACTACTAACTAGATAGGAGGGCTAACACTCCAGAACTGACTGGTACTACTAGAACTAACTACTAACTAGATAGGAGGACTAACACTCCAGAACTGACTGGTACTACTAGAACTAACTACTAACTAGATAGGAGGACTAACACTCCAGAACTGACTGGTACTACTAGAACTAACTAGATAGGAGGGCTAACACTCCAGAACTGACTGGTACTACTAGAACTAACTACTAACTAGATAGGAGGGCTAACACTCCAGAACTGACTGGTACTACTAGAACTAACTACTAACTAGATAGGAGGGCTAACACTCCAGAACTGACTGGTACTACTAGAACTAACTACTAACTAGATAGGAGGGCTAACACTCCAGAACTGACTGGTACTACTAGAACTAACTACTAACTAGATAGGAGGGCTAACACTCCAGAACTGACTGGTACTACTAGAACTAACTAGATAGGAGGGCTAACACTCCAGAACTGACTGGTACTACTAGAACTAACTACTAACTAGATAGGAGGGCTAACACTCCAGAACTGACTGGTACTACTAGAACTAACTACTAACTAGATAGGAGGGCTAACACTCCAGAACTGACTGGTACTACTAGAACTAACTAGATAGGAGGACTAACACTCCAGAACTGACTGGTACTACTAGAACTAACTACTAACTAGATAGGAGGGCTAACACTCCAGAACTGACTGGTACTACTAGAACTAACTACTAACTAGATAGGAGGACTAACACTCCAGAACTGACTGGTACTACTAGAACTAACTACTAACTAGATAGGAGGGCTAACACTCCAGAACTGACTGGTACTACTAGAACTAACTACTAACTAGATAGGAGGGCTAACACTCCAGAACTGACTGGTACTACTAGAACTAACTACTAACTAGATAGGAGGGCTAACACTCCAGAACTGACTGGTACTACTAGAACTAACTCCTAACTAGATAGGAGGGCTAACACTCCAGAACTGACTGGTACTACTAGAACTAACTACTAACTAGATAGGAGGGCTAACACTCCAGAACTGACTGGTACTACTAGAACTAACTACCGATAGGAGGGCTAACACTCCAGAACTGACTGGTACTACTAGAACTAACTAGATAGGAGGGCTAACACTCCAGAACCGACTGGTACTACTATAACTAACTAGATAGGAGGACCAACACTCCAGAACTGACTGGTACTACTAGAACTAACTACTAACTAGATAGGAGGGCTAACACTCCAGAACTGACTGGTACTACTAGAACTAACTACTAACTAGATAGGAGGGCTAACACTCCAGAACTGACTGGTACTACTAGAACTAACTACTAACTAGATAGGAGGGCTAACACTCCAGAACTGACTGGTACTACTAGAACTAACTAGATAGGAGGGCTAACACTCCAGAACTGACTGGTACTACTAGAACTAACTACTAACTAGATAGGAGGACTAACACTCCAGAACTGACTGGTACTACTAGAACTAACTACTAACAAGATAGGAGGACTAACACTCCAGAACTGACTGGTACTACTAGAACTAACTACTAACTAGATAGGAGGACTAACACTCCAGAACTGACTGGTACTACTAGAACTAACTACTAACTAGATAGGAGGACTAACACTCCAGAACTGACTGGTACTACTAGAACTAACTAGATAGGAGGGCTAACACTCCAGAACTGACTGGTACTACTAGAACTAACTACTAACTAGATAGGAGGGCTAACGCTCCAGAACTGACTGGTACTACTAGAACTAACTATTAACTAGATAGGAGGGCTAACACTCCAGAACTGACTGGTACTACTAGAACTAACTACTAACTAGATAGGAGGGCTAACACTCCAGAACTGACTGGTACTACTAGAACTAACTATTAACTAGATAGGAGGGCTAACACTCCAGAACTGACTGGTACTACTAGAACTAACTACTAACTAGATAGGAGGGCTAACACTCCAGAACTGACTGGTACTACTAGAACTAACTACTAACTAGATAGGAGGGCTAACACTCCAGAACTGACTGGTACTACTAGAACTAACTACTAACTAGATAGGAGGGCTAACACTCCAGAACTGACTGGTACTACTAGATCTAACTAGATAGGAGGACTAACACTCCAGAACTGACTGGTACTACTAGAACTAACTAGATAGGAGGGTAACACTCCAGAACTGACTGGTACTACTAGAACTAACTACTAACTAGATAGGAGGGCTAACACTCCAGAACTGACTGGTACTACTAGAACTAACTACTAACTAGATAGGAGGGCTAACGCTCCAGAACTGACTGGTACTACTAGAACTAACTATTAACTAGATAGGAGGGCTAACACTCCAGAACTGACTGGTACTACTAGAACTAACTACTAACTAGATAGGAGGGCTAACACTCCAGAACTGACTGGTACTACTAGAACTAACTACTAACTAGATAGGAGGACTAACACTCCAGAACTGACTGGTACTACTAGAACTAACTACTAACTAGATAGGAGGGCTAACACTCCAGAACTGACTGGTACTACTAGAACTAACTACTAACTAGATAGGAGGGCTAACACTCCAGAACTGACTGGTACTACTAGAACTAACTATTAACTAGATAGGAGGGCTAACACTCCAGAACTGACTGGTACTACTAGAACTAACTCCTAACTAGATAGGAGGGCTAACACTCCAGAACTGACTGGTACTACTAGAACTAACTACTAACTAGATAGGAGGGCTAACACTCCAGAACTGACTGGTACTACTAGAACTAACTAGATAGGAGGGCTAACACTCCAGAACTGACTGGTACTACTAGAACTAACTAGATAGGAGGGCTAACACTCCAGAACCGACTGGTACTACTATAACTAACTAGATAGGAGGACCAACACTCCAGAACTGACTGGTACTACTAGAACTAACTATTAACTAGATAGGAGGGCTGACACTCCAGAACTGACTGGTACTACTAGAACTAACTACTAACTAGATAGGAGGGCTAACACTCCAGAACTGACTGGTACTACTAGAACTAACTACTAACTAGATAGGAGGGCTAACAGTCCAGAACTGACTGGTACTACTAGAACTAACTACTAACTAGATAGGAGGGCTAACACTCCAGAACTGACTGGTACTACTAGAACTAACTAGATAGGAGGGCTAACACTCCAGAACTGACTGGTACTACTAGAACTAACTACTAACAAGATAGGAGGGCTAACGCTCCAGAACTGACTGGTACTACTAGAACTAACTAGATAGGAGGGCTAACACTCCAGAACTGACTGGTACTACTAGAACTAACTACTAACTAGATAGGAGGGCTAACGCTCCAGAACTGACTGGTACTACTAGAACTAACTATTAACTAGATAGGAGGGCTAACACTCCAGAACTGACTGGTACTACTAGAACTAACTACTAACTAGATAGGAGGGCTAACACTCCAGAACTGACTGGTACTACTAGAACTAACTATTAACTAGATAGGAGGGCTAACACTCCAGAACTGACTGGTACTACTAGAACTAACTACTAACTAGATAGGAGGGCTAACACTCCAGAACTGACTGGTACTACTAGAACTAACTACTAACTAGATAGGAGGGCTAACACTCCAGAACTGACTGGTACTACTAGAACTAACTACTAACTAGATAGGAGGGCTAACACTCCAGAACTGACTGGTACTACTAGATCTAACTAGATAGGAGGACTAACACTCCAGAACTGACTGGTACTACTAGAACTAACTAGATAGGAGGGTAACACTCCAGAACTGACTGGTACTACTAGAACTAACTACTAACTAGATAGGAGGGCTAACACTCCAGAACTGACTGGTACTACTAGAACTAACTAGATAGGAGGGCTAACACTCCAGAACTGACTGGTACTACTAGAACTAACTACTAACTAGATAGGAGGGCTAACACTCCAGAACTGACTGGTACTACTAGAACTAACTACTAACTAGATAGGAGGGCTAACACTCCAGAACTGACTGGTACTACTAGAACTAACTACTAACTAGATAGGAGGGCTAACACTCCAGAACTGACTGGTACTACTAGAACTAACTACTAACTAGATAGGAGGGCTAACACTCCAGAACTGACTGGTACTACTAGAACTAACTACTAACTAGATAGGAGGGCTAACACTCCAGAACTGACTGGTACTACTAGATCTAACTAGATAGGAGGACCAACACTCCAGAACTGACTGGTACTACTAGAACTAACTAGATAGGAGGGTAACACTCCAGAACTGACTGGTACTACTAGAACTAACTACTAACTAGATAGGAGGGCTAACACTCCAGAACTGACTGGTACTACTAGAACTAACTAGATAGGAGGGCTAACACTCCAGAACTGACTGGTACTACTAGAACTAACTACTAACTAGATAGGAGGGCTAACACTCCAGAACTGACTGGTACTACTAGAACTAACTACTAACTAGATAGGAGGGCTAACACTCCAGAACTGACTGGTACTACTAGAACTAACTACTAACTAGATAGGAGGGCTAACACTCCAGAACTGACTGGTACTACTAGAACTAACTACTAACTAGATAGGAGGGCTAACACTCCAGAACTGACTGGTACTACTAGAACTAACTACTAACAAGATAGGAGGACTAACACTCCAGAACTGACTGGTACTACTAGAACTAACTACTAACTAGATAGGAGGACTAACACTCCAGAACTGACTGGTACTACTAGAACTAACTACTAACTAGATAGGAGGACTAACACTCCAGAACTGACTGGTACTACTAGAACTAACTAGATAGGAGGGCTAACACTCCAGAACTGACTGGTACTACTAGAACTAACTACTAACTAGATAGGAGGGCTAACGCTCCAGAACTGACTGGTACTACTAGAACTAACTATTAACTAGATAGGAGGGCTAACACTCCAGAACTGACTGGTACTACTAGAACTAACTACTAACTAGATAGGAGGGCTAACACTCCAGAACTGACTGGTACTACTAGAACTAACTATTAACTAGATAGGAGGGCTAACACTCCAGAACTGACTGGTACTACTAGAACTAACTACTAACTAGATAGGAGGGCTAACACTCCAGAACTGACTGGTACTACTAGAACTAACTACTAACTAGATAGGAGGGCTAACACTCCAGAACTGACTGGTACTACTAGAACTAACTACTAACTAGATAGGAGGGCTAACACTCCAGAACTGACTGGTACTACTAGATCTAACTAGATAGGAGGACTAACACTCCAGAACTGACTGGTACTACTAGAACTAACTAGATAGGAGGGTAACACTCCAGAACTGACTGGTACTACTAGAACTAACTACTAACTAGATAGGAGGGCTAACACTCCAGAACTGACTGGTACTACTAGAACTAACTACTAACTAGATAGGAGGGCTAACGCTCCAGAACTGACTGGTACTACTAGAACTAACTATTAACTAGATAGGAGGGCTAACACTCCAGAACTGACTGGTACTACTAGAACTAACTACTAACTAGATAGGAGGGCTAACACTCCAGAACTGACTGGTACTACTAGAACTAACTACTAACTAGATAGGAGGACTAACACTCCAGAACTGACTGGTACTACTAGAACTAACTACTAACTAGATAGGAGGGCTAACACTCCAGAACTGACTGGTACTACTAGAACTAACTACTAACTAGATAGGAGGGCTAACACTCCAGAACTGACTGGTACTACTAGAACTAACTATTAACTAGATAGGAGGGCTAACACTCCAGAACTGACTGGTACTACTAGAACTAACTCCTAACTAGATAGGAGGGCTAACACTCCAGAACTGACTGGTACTACTATAACTAACTACTAACTAGATAGGAGGGCTAACACTCCAGAACTGACTGGTACTACTAGAACTAACTAGATAGGAGGGCTAACACTCCAGAACTGACTGGTACTACTAGAACTAACTAGATAGGAGGGCTAACACTCCAGAACCGACTGGTACTACTATAACTAACTAGATAGGAGGACCAACACTCCAGAACTGACTGGTACTACTAGAACTAACTATTAACTAGATAGGAGGGCTGACACTCCAGAACTGACTGGTACTACTAGAACTAACTACTAACTAGATAGGAGGGCTAACACTCCAGAACTGACTGGTACTACTAGAACTAACTACTAACTAGATAGGAGGGCTAACACTCCAGAACTGACTGGTACTACTAGAACTAACTACTAACTAGATAGGAGGGCTAACACTCCAGAACTGACTGGTACTACTAGAACTAACTAGATAGGAGGGCTAACACTCCAGAACTGACTGGTACTACTAGAACTAACTACTAACAAGATAGGAGGGCTAACGCTCCAGAACTGACTGGTACTACTAGAACTAACTAGATAGGAGGGCTAACACTCCAGAACTGACTGGTACTACTAGAACTAACTACTAACTAGATAGGAGGGCTAACGCTCCAGAACTGACTGGTACTACTAGAACTAACTATTAACTAGATAGGAGGGCTAACACTCCAGAACTGACTGGTACTACTAGAACTAACTACTAACTAGATAGGAGGGCTAACACTCCAGAACTGACTGGTACTACTAGAACTAACTATTAACTAGATAGGAGGGCTAACACTCCAGAACTGACTGGTACTACTAGAACTAACTACTAACTAGATAGGAGGGCTAACACTCCAGAACTGACTGGTACTACTAGAACTAACTACTAACTAGATAGGAGGGCTAACACTCCAGAACTGACTGGTACTACTAGAACTAACTACTAACTAGATAGGAGGGCTAACACTCCAGAACTGACTGGTACTACTAGATCTAACTAGATAGGAGGACTAACACTCCAGAACTGACTGGTACTACTAGAACTAACTAGATACGAGGGTAACACTCCAGAACTGACTGGTACTACTAGAACTAACTACTAACTAGATAGGAGGGCTAACACTCCAGAACTGACTGGTACTACTAGAACTAACTAGATAGGAGGGCTAACACTCCAGAACTGACTGGTACTACTAGAACTAACTACTAACTAGATAGGAGGGCTAACACTCCAGAACTGACTGGTACTACTAGAACTAACTACTAACTAGATAGGAGGGCTAACACTCCAGAACTGACTGGTACTACTAGAACTAACTACTAACTAGATAGGAGGGCTAACACTCCAGAACTGACTGGTACTACTAGAACTAACTACTAACTAGATAGGAGGGCTAACACTCCAGAACTGACTGGTACTACTAGAACTAACTACTAACTAGATAGGAGGGCTAACACTCCAGAACTGACTGGTACTACTAGATCTAACTAGATAGGAGGACCAACACTCCAGAACTGACTGGTACTACTAGAACTAACTAGATAGGAGGGTAACACTCCAGAACTGACTGGTACTACTAGAACTAACTACTAACTAGATAGGAGGGCTAACACTCCAGAACTGACTGGTACTACTAGAACTAACTAGATAGGAGGGCTAACACTCCAGAACTGACTGGTACTACTAGAACTAACTACTAACTAGATAGGAGGGCTAACACTCCAGAACTGACTGGTACTACTAGAACTAACTACTAACTAGATAGGAGGGCTAACACTCCAGAACTAACTGGTACTACTAGAACTAACTACTAACTAGATAGGAGGGCTAACACTCCAGAACTGACTGGTACTACTAGAACTAACTACTAACTAGATAGGAGGGCTAACACTCCAGAACTGACTGGTACTACTAGAACTAACTAGATATGAGGGCTAACACTCCAGAACTGACTGGTACTACTAGAACTAACTAAATAGGAGGGCTAACACTCCAGAACTGACTGGTACTACTAGAACTAACTACTAACTAGATAGGAGGGCTAACACTCCAGAACTGACTGGTACTACTAGAACTAACTAGATAGGAGGACTAACACTCCAGAACTGACTGGTACTACTAGAACTAACTACTAACTAGATAGGAGGGCTAACACTCCAGAACTGACTGGTACTACTAGAACTAACTACTAACTAGATAGGAGGGCTAACACTCCAGAACTGACTGGTACTACTAGAACTAACTATTAACTAGATAGGAGGGCTAACACTCCAGAACTGACTGGTACTACTAGAACTAACTACTAACTAGATAGGAGGGCTAACACTCCAGAACTGACTGGTACTACTAGAACTAACTACTAACTAGATAGGAGGGCTAACACTCCAGAACTGACTGGTACTACTAGAACTAACTAGATAGGAGGACCAACACTCCAGAACTGACTGGTACTACTAGAACTAACTAGATAGGAGGGCTAACACTCCAGAACCGACTGGTACTACTATAACTAACTAGATAGGAGGACCAACACTCCAGAACTGACTGGTACTACTAGAACTAACTATTAACTAGGTAGGAGGGCTGACACTCCAGAACTGACTGGTACTACTAGAACTAACTACTAACTAGATAGGAGGGCTAACACTCCAGAACTGACTGGTACTACTAGAACTAACTACTAACTAGATAGGAGGGCTAACACTCCAGAACTGACTGGTACTACTAGAACTAACTACTAACTAGATAGGAGGGCTAACACTCCAGAACTGACTGGTACTACTAGAACTAACTACTAACTAGATAGGAGGGCTAACACTCCAGAACTGACTGGTACTACTAGAACTAACTAGATAGGAGGGCTAACACTCCAGAACTGACTGGTACTACTAGAACTAACTACTAACTAGATAGGAGGACTAACACTCCAGAACTGACTGGTACTACTAGAACTAACTACTAACAAGATAGGAGGACTAACACTCCAGAACTGACTGGTACTACTTGAACTAACTACTAACTAGATAGGAGGACTAACACTCCAGAACTGACTGGTACTACTAGAACTAACTACTAACTAGATAGGAGGACTAACACTCCAGAACTGACTGGTACTACTAGAACTAACTAGATAGGAGGGCTAACACTCCAGAACTGACTGGTACTACTAGAACTAACTACTAACTAGATAGGAGGGCTAACGCTCCAGAACTGACTGGTACTACTAGAACTAACTATTAACTAGATAGGAGGGCTAACACTCCAGAACTGACTGGTACTACTAGAACTAACTACTAACTAGATAGGAGGGCTAACACTCCAGAACTGACTGGTACTACTAGAACTAACTACTAACTAGGTAGGAGGGCTAACACTCCAGAACTGACTGGTACTACTAGAACTAACTACTAACTAGATAGGAGGGCTAACACTCCAGAACTGACTGGTACTACTAGATCTAACTAGATAGGAGGACTAACACTCCAGAACTGACTGGTACTACTAGAACTAACTAGATAGGAGGGTAACACTCCAGAACTGACTGGTACTACTAGAACTAACTACTAACTAGATAGGAGGGCTAACACTCCAGAACTGACTGGTACTACTAGAACTAACTAGATAGGAGGACTAACACTCCAGAACTGACTGGTACTACTAGAACTAACTACTAACTAGATAGGAGGGCTAACACTCCAGAACTGACTGGTACTACTAGAACTAACTACTAACTAGATAGGAGGGCTAACACTCCAGAACTGACTGGTACTACTAGAACTAACTACTAACTAGATAGGAGGGCTAACACTCCAGAACTGACTGGTACTACTAGATCTAACTAGATAGGAGGACTAACACTCCAGAACTGACTGGTACTACTAGAACTAACTAGATAGGAGGGTAACACTCCAGAACTGACTGGTACTACTAGAACTAACTACTAACTAGATAGGAGGGCTAACACTCCAGAACTGACTGGTACTACTAGAACTAACTACTAACTAGATAGGAGGGCTAACACTCCAGAACTGACTGGTACTACTAGATCTAACTAGATAGGAGGACTAACACTCCAGAACTGACTGGTACTACTAGAACTAACTAGATAGGAGGGTAACACTCCAGAACTGACTGGTACTACTAGAACTAACTACTAACTAGATAGGAGGGCTAACACTCCAGAACTGACTGGTACTACTAGAACTAACTAGATAGGAGGGCTAACACTCCAGAACTGACTGGTACTACTAGAACTAACTACTAACTAGATAGGAGGGCTAACACTCCAGAACTGACTGGTACTACTAGAACTAACTACTAACTAGATAGGAGGGCTAACACTCCAGAACTGACTGGTACTACTAGAACTAACTACTAACTAGATAAGAGGGCTAACACTCCAGAACTGACTGGTACTACTAGAACTAACTACTAACTAGATAGGAGGGCTAACACTCCAGAACTGACTGGTACTACTAGAACTAACTAGATAGGAGGACTAACACTCCAGAACTGACTGGTACTACTAGAACTAACTAGATAGGAGGGCTAACACTCCAGAACTGACTGGTACTACTAGAACTCACTAGATAGGAGGACTAACACTCCAGAACTGACTGGTACTACTAGAACTAACTACTAACTAGATAGGAGGGCTAACACTCCAGAACTGACTGGTACTACTAGAACTAACTAGATAGGAGGGCTAACACTCCAGAACTGACTGGTACTACTAGAACTAACTAGATAGGAGGGCTAACACTCCAGAACTGACTGGTACTACTAGAACTAACTAGATAGGAGGACTAACACTCCAGAACTGACTGGTACTACTAGAACTAACTACTAACTAGATAGGAGGGCTAACACTCCAGAACTGACTGGTACTACTAGAACTAACTAGATAGGAGGGCTAACACTCCAGAACTGACTGGTACTACTAGAACTAACTAGATAGGAGGGCTAACACTCCATAACTGACTGGTACTACTAGAACTAACTAGATAGGAGGACTAACACTCCAGAACTGACTGGTACTACTAGAACTAACTACTAACTAGATAGGAGGGCTAACACTCCAGAACTGACTGGTACTACTAGAACTAACTAGATAGGAGGGCTAACACTCCAGAACTGACTGGTACTACTAGAACTAACTATTAACTAGATAGGAGGGCTAACACTCCAGAACTGACTGGTACTACTAGAACTAACTACTAACTAGATAGGAGGGCTAACACTCCAGAACTGACTGGTACTACTAGAACTAACTACTAACTAGATAGGAGGGCTAACACTCCAGAACTGACTGGTACTACTAGAACTAACTACTAACTAGATAGGAGGGCTAACACTCCAGAACTGACTGGTACTACTAGAACTAACTACTAACTAGATAGGAGGGCTAACACTCCAGAACTGACTGGTACTACTAGAACTAACTACTAACTAGATAGGAGGGCTAACACTCCAGAACTGACTGGTACTACTAGAACTAACTAGATAGGAGGGCTAACACTCCAGAACTGACTGGTACTACTAGAACTAACTACTAACTAGATAGGAGGGCTAACACTCCAGAACTGACTGGTACTACTAGAACTAACTACTAACTAGATAGGAGGACTAACACTCCAGAACTGACTGGTACTACTAGAACTAACTACTAACTAGATAGGAGGGCTAACACTCCAGAACTGACTGGTACTACTAGAACTATCTAGATAGGAGGGCTAACACTCCAGAACTGACTGGTACTACTAGAACTAACTAGATAGGAGGGCTAACACTCCAGAACTGACTGGTACTACTAGAACTAACTAGATAGGAGGGCTAACACTCCAGAACTGACTGGTACTACTAGAACTCACTAGATAGGAGGACTAACACTCCAGAACTGACTGGTACTACTAGAACTAACTACTAACTAGATAGGAGGGCTAACACTCCAGAACTGACTGGTACTACTAGAACTAACTAGATAGGAGGGCTAACACTCCAGAACTGACTGGTACTACTAGAACTAACTAGATAGGAGGGCTAACACTCCAGAACTGACTGGTACTACTAGAACTAACTAGATAGGAGGACTAACACTCCAGAACTGACTGGTACTACTAGAACTAACTACTAACTAGATAGGAGGGCTAACACTCCAGAACTGACTGGTACTACTAGAACTAACTAGATAGGAGGGCTAACACTCCAGAACTGACTGGTACTACTAGAACTAACTAGATAGGAGGGCTAACACTCCATAACTGACTGGTACTACTAGAACTAACTAGATAGGAGGACTAACACTCCAGAACTGACTGGTACTACTAGAACTAACTACTAACTAGATAGGAGGGCTAACACTCCAGAACTGACTGGTACTACTAGAACTAACTAGATAGGAGGGCTAACACTCCAGAACTGACTGGTACTACTAGAACTAACTATTAACTAGATAGGAGGGCTAACACTCCAGAACTGACTGGTACTACTAGAACTAACTACTAACTAGATAGGAGGGCTAACACTCCAGAACTGACTGGTACTACTAGAACTAACTACTAACTAGATAGGAGGGCTAACACTCCAGAACTGACTGGTACTACTAGAACTAACTACTAACTAGATAGGAGGGCTAACACTCCAGAACTGACTGGTACTACTAGAACTAACTACTAACTAGATAGGAGGGCTAACACTCCAGAACTGACTGGTACTACTAGAACTATCTAGATAGGAGGGCTAACACTCCAGAACTGACTGGTACTACTAGAACTAACTAGATAGGAGGGCTAACACTCCAGAACTGACTGGTACTACTAGAACTAACTAGATAGGAGGGCTAACACTCCAGAACTGACTGGTACTACTAGAACTCACTAGATAGGAGGACTAACACTCCAGAACTGACTGGTACTACTAGAACTAACTACTAACTAGATAGGAGGGCTAACACTCCAGAACTGACTGGTACTACTAGAACTAACTAGATAGGAGGGCTAACACTCCAGAACTGACTGGTACTACTAGAACTAACTAGATAGGAGGGCTAACACTCCAGAACTGACTGGTACTACTAGAACTAACTAGATAGGAGGACTAACACTCCAGAACTGACTGGTACTACTAGAACTAACTACTAACTAGATAGGAGGGCTAACACTCCAGAACTGACTGGTACTACTAGAACTAACTAGATAGGAGGGCTAACACTCCAGAACTGACTGGTACTACTAGAACTAACTAGATAGGAGGGCTAACACTCCATAACTGACTGGTACTACTAGAACTAACTAGATAGGAGGACTAACACTCCAGAACTGACTGGTACTACTAGAACTAACTACTAACTAGATAGGAGGGCTAACACTCCAGAACTGACTGGTACTACTAGAACTAACTAGATAGGAGGGCTAACACTCCAGAACTGACTGGTACTACTAGAACTAACTATTAACTAGATAGGAGGGCTAACACTCCAGAACTGACTGGTACTACTAGAACTAACTACTAACTAGATAGGAGGGCTAACACTCCAGAACTGACTGGTACTACTAGAACTAACTACTAACTAGATAGGAGGGCTAACACTCCAGAACTGACTGGTACTACTAGAACTAACTACTAACTAGATAGGAGGGCTAACACTCCAGAACTGACTGGTACTACTAGAACTAACTACTAACTAGATAGGAGGGCTAACACTCCAGAACTGACTGGTACTACTAGAACTAACTACTAACTAGATAGGAGGGCTAACACTCCAGAACTGACTGGTACTACTAGAACTAACTACTAACTAGATAGGAGGGCTAACACTCCAGAACTGACTGGTACTACTAGAACTAACTAGATAGGAGGGCTAACACTCCAGAACTGACTGGTACTACTAGAACTAACTACTAACTAGATAGGAGGGCTAACACTCCAGAACTGACTGGTACTACTAGAACTAACTACTAACTAGATAGGAGGACTAACACTCCAGAACTGACTGGTACTACTAGAACTAACTATTAACTAGATAGGAGGGCTAACACTCCAGAACTGACTGGTACTACTAGAACTAACTACTAACTAGATAGGAGGGCTAACACTCCAGAACTGACTGGTACTACTAGAACTAACTACTAACTAGATAGGAGGGCTAACACTCCAGAACTGACTGGTACTACTAGAACTATCTAGATAGGAGGGCTAACACTCCAGAACTGACTGGTACTACTAGAACTAACTACTGCTCACTGACAGACAGGAGGACATACATACATACACAGAGAGAGAGAGGCCCTTGTTAACATTTCCACTCACTCACTTGAATTAATTTTACTGTAGATGTTGTATATAGTATACAGCCTTAGCTAATTTCAGCAAGCACTCGTGCCACCCTTATTTACAATCTTGGTGTCATCACCATCCCCCCCCCTAATACTAATGTGGCTCTTCAACAATTTCAGAACAGTTCAGCACCGTCCTCTGTGTCCTGGCAGAATGATGTCACAAAGAATGCCCAGTGGAATGAGTGTCAACTGTATCTGCATACGTATACCCCGAGGGTGTGTGGACACTGGTGTGTGCGCGTGCATGACTGCTTGTCACTGTGTATACATGCAGAGCCTTCAGAAAGTATCTGTACCCCTTGACTTATTCCACATTTTGTTGTTACAGCCTGAATTCAACATGGATTCAATGTATATTTTCTCTCACCCATCTACACACACAAAGTGAAAACATGTTTTTAGAAATGTGATTATTTTCTTGCTGAAAGGTGAATTTGTCTCCCAGTGTCCGTTGGAAAGCTGACTGAACCAGGTTTTCTTCTAGGATTTTGCCTGTGTTTTGCTCTATTTTGTTTCTTTTTATCCCAAAAAAACTCCCTAGTCCTTGCCGATGACAAGCATACCCATAACATGATGCAGCCACCATGCTTGAAAATATGAAGAGTGGTACTCAGTGATGTGTTGTGTTGGATTTTCCCCAAACATAATGCTTTGTACCCAGGACATAAAGTTTTTGCAGTTTTACTTTAGTGCATTTTTTGCAAACAGGATGCATGTTTTGGAATATATTTATTCTGTACAGGTTTCTTCTTTTCACTTTTTCATTTAGGTTAGTATTGTGGAGTAACTACAATGTTGTTGATCCATCCTAAGTTTAAACTCTGTAACTATTTTAAAATCACCATTGGCCTCATGGTGAAATCCCTGAGCGGTTTCCTTCTTATCCGGCAACTGAGTTAGGAAGGATGCCTGTATCTTTGTAGTGATTGGGTGTATTGATACACCATCCAAAGTGTAATTAATAACTTCACCATGCTCAAAGAGATGTTCAATGTCTGCTTATTATTATTTTTTATCTACTAATAGGTGCCCTTCTTTGCGAGGCATTGGAAAAACTTCCTGTTCTTTGTGGTTGAATCTTTGTTTGAAATTCACTGCTCGACTGAGGGACCTTACAGATAATTGTATGTGTGGGGTACAGAGACGAGGTAGTCATACAAAAATCATGTTAAACACTATTATTGAGTCCATGCAGCTTATTATGTGAAGGGTTGAATAGTTGACTCAAGACCTTTCAGCTTTTCCTTTTTAATTAAATTGTTTGTTACAATTTTTTTAAACATAATTCCACTTTGGCATTATGTTGTATTGTGTCTAGGCCAGTGATACAAAATCTAAATTGAATCCATTTTAAATTCAGGCTGTAACACAACAAAATGTGGAAAAAGTCAAGGGGTGTGAATACTTTCTGGAGTCACTGTATGTGCCTGAATGTATAAGCGTGTTTGTCTCCAATCTCTCCATGCCCGCGGGGTATTGGCACCCAGCTAAAGGGCCAGTGTGTGGACACAGGGGTGTGTGTATGTCAGGTCTCCAAGGCCCCTCCCTCTCTCTCTGTGTAATCCAAATCCACTTTCAAAGGTGCTGCTCTGGCATTAATACACCATGTGACGCCATTGCCAAAGCCATTTGACTTGCAATATATTTCAACCACTATATTCAAATGATTACTGTTCTCTATATTGATAAGTAACTAACTTATTTGTGCAAAGTACATTACAAATGCTTTAGCAAGCAGCAGTGATACTGCACAGCAGTTGTAATACTAACATAAATGGTAGCAATAACTTACTTTCATGGATGATTGTGTGTGTGTTACGTGTTTAGCAGGTGTGTGATGTGACGAACATTGGTGCTGTGACATTAGGATATCAGGGCCTTCCTCAGTACAGCGAAGTATTATTGATGTATGGAATGTTACGCTTAAGTGTATAAATGGTGTACTTGTATTTGAAATGTATGTAGTTCTGTCCTTGAGTTGATAACTTTATGTATTGGTATGTGTGTGAATGGTAGGGCTGGGAATTACCAGGGACTTCACGATACCATATTATCATCAGACTTTGGTGCCAATACGATTGTCACAATTCTATATGTATTGCGATTCGATATTGGGATTTTTATTGCGATTCGATGTTCCAACCATATTGCTGACTGTATGTCTGCTGCAGAGGGACAAGAGAGAGACATAAAAAAATGATTTTTGATCAGTCATGGAAACAAAAGGCCTGAAAACATTTGTGCCCCTATTTAAAAAGAAGATGGAGAACAAGCTATTAAGGAAAAATACTGGCGTTTTGGTGCAGGTACAGCCAACGAGCGCAAATATGATATTGTGATAGTCGAAATGATATGATTTATCATCAAAATCATCACTAGTGACTGGTGGACACTGCTGGGTGTGATGTAGCGGAACTCAGGTGGAAATGTAAGACAAGCTGCTGAGGTGGAAACCATTAAATAGAAAGTTTAAATGGAGGAAACTCCAACCGATTCAAGGTTGCTGCGTTCACGTCTGTTAACTCTGATTACGGTGGCTGAGGTGAAAACCTCATCTGATTCTGGTTCAGTTTATATTAGCAGGAGCGTAACAACGCCATCTGATTCTGGTTCAGTTTATATTAGCAGGAGCGTAACAACTCCATCTGATTCTGGTTCAGTTTATATTAGCAGGAGCGTATCAACGCCATCTGATTCTGGTTCAGTTTATATTAGCAGGAGCGTAACAACTCCATCTGATTCTGGTTCAGTTTATATTAGCAGGAGCGTATCAACGCCATCTGATTCTGGTTCAGTTTATATTAGCAGGAGCGTAACAACTCCATCTGATTCTGGTTCAGTTTATATTAGCAGGAGCGTAACAACTCCATCTGATTCTGGTTCAGTTTATATTAGCAGGAGCGTAACAACTCCATCTGATTCTGGTTCAGTTTATATTAGCAGGAGCGTAACAACATTTTATGACCAGGTCCAAAGCCTAGCACAAACCTCAGATAACCCTTTATGGGTGGTAGACTGCAACCCATTACACTATACCTAAGCTAACCCTTTATGGGTGGTAGACTACAACCCAATACACTATATCTAAGATAACCCTTTATAGGTGGTAGACTGTAACACATTACACTATCTCAGCTAACCTGTTAAGGGCGAAAGACTATAACAAGGCTCAAGATTCAAGGCCTGGTTATTTCATGAATGTTGCATTGTACCTAAAGAAAAACATAGCAGGTGGTATCTGTAACAAAATTCCTACAAATTTAAGA
Organism: Salmo salar; assembly: GCF_965601325.2. Classification (NCBI taxonomy): domain Eukaryota; kingdom Metazoa; phylum Chordata; class Actinopteri; order Salmoniformes; family Salmonidae; genus Salmo; species Salmo salar. The sequence continues at coordinate 24,518,074 of NC_138302.1, read as the reverse complement.
GATGACATGTCGCCCCAGGAAACCCATTGCGGGTGGTAACTGTAAAAAGTCTATACTTTACCCCAGGATACCCATTACAGGCGGTAACTATAAAAACAAGGTAGCTTTATTCACAACAGGGGAATTTAGCCAAAAGTGTCAGCCTATTTGCAATGCACCTCCTTGTTATTGCATTTTAGTGTGTTACACTGGCATTCAGTAGAATTATGAATCACATGATTATGAAGGCAGTAATGTTTGAAAGCATGTATATTTTTATTTTAACTGTATGTAGTTCTATTCCTTGAGCTGTTCTTGTCTATTATGTTCTGTATTATGTCATGTTTCATGTTCTGTGTGGAACCCAGGAAGAGTAGCTGCTGCTTTCCCAACAGCTAATGGGGATCCTAATACAATATTAATGTTGGTGTGTGTGTGTGTCCACACGGATGCACGTCCGCCTGTTCTAATCCCAGTCTCTCTCAGCATCTGGAGCATTGACACAGTTTAAAGGCCTGGCGATGCCCACATCGGGCTGGCCCATTCGGCACACACTCACACACGGCCTATCTGGGGCACCAGAAGGCCCGGGAACCGCCAAGGCAGAGGCTGCCCACGTTGGCACCGCCACTGGGGGGGGCACTGCTGGCGCTTGGGGGAGAGAGGGAAATGGCAAGGGTGTGTGTGTGTGTGTGTAGTGGGGCTGAGGGAGTGAGGAAAGGAGAGGGGGAGGAGGGGGCACCTGGCATGGGATAATCACCCTGGGAATGGTCCCATGCCCTCTGTAGATATCAGGGAGGGAGGGATGGGGGGGTTGGGGTGTTAGAGAAAGAGGGATGAAGAGAGAGGGGGGAGATATAGAGATAGAGCGAGGGGGTGTGGGGAGATGAGAGAGAATGGATGGGTTGTTAGTGTATGTATTGAGAGTACTCTTAACACTTCACATGGGACTGGGAGTATGGATGGTTTTATCATGCTAATGCTCTGCTCTGCTCTTAAAGGACAGGTGCTACTTTTCACCCATAACAAGCTGGCATGGGATGCTTGTGATGCCCTCTCTCTCCCTTTTTCTCCCAGTCTCTCTCGCTCTCTCTTTTTCCCTGTCTCTCACTCTTTTTCCCTGACTCTCGCTCTTTCTCCCTGTCTCTCTCTCTCTCTTTCTCCCTGTCTCTCTCTCTCTCTCTTTCTCGCTCTCTCTTTTTCAATGTCTCTGTCACTCTACCTTTTACCCACAGCTGGCATCGGATGCTTATGGCACAACTAGCCCCCCCCCTTCCATCTCTCTACTTTTCACCATACAGGCTGGAATTGGGTGATTATACCCCTCTCTCTCCCTTATCTCTCCTTCAGTCCAGGCCTCAGGTTGCATCAGGGTCGCCTCCCTCTCTCCCTGCCCTCAGTGTCCTGGCCCACTGATGGCCTATCTCTCCCTGCCCTGCCCTGGCCCACTGATGGCCTATCTCTCCCTGCCCTGGCCTGGCCCACTGATGGCCTATCTCTCCCTGCCCTGGCCTGGCCCACTGATGGCCTATCTCTCTCTGCCCTGCTCTGGCCCACTGATGGCCTATCTCTCCCTGCCCTGGCCTGGCCCACTGATGGCCTATCTCTCCCTGCCCTGGCCTGGCCCACTGATGGCCTATCTCTCGCTGCCCTGCCCTGGACCACTGATGGCCTATCTCTCTCTGCCCTGGCCTGGCCCACTGATGGCCTATCTCTCCCTGCCCTGCCCTGGCCCAACTGATGGCCTATATCGCTCTGCCCTGCCCTGGACCACTGATGGCCTATCTCTCTCTGCCCTGCCCTGGACCACTGATGGCCTATCTCTCTCTGCCCTGCCCTGGCCCAACTGATGCCACCCCACGCTTGCCTCCTTCCTCGCCTGAACTCTCTCTCTCTGTAGTGGGCACAGATGCCCATGTTGGCCTGCAACAGCTGTCTCACCATGTGGCACTACCAAGTGTTGCCACCCAATGGAGGGGGAGTGGGAGTGGGGTGAGGGGGAGAAAGGGTGGTGGGGGAGAGGGTGTGGGGAGGGGGTCTGAGTTGGGATGTGAGGGGCCGAGTTCATGAATATTAATGTTGTGATCACAGCCGAGTTCTGCCCAGGCAGGATCAAAAATCCAGGCAGATTCCTGCCTGTCTCTGTCTTTATCTCCCTCCATCTTTCTTTATCTTTCTTCATTTTTCTAATGTTCTCTGTCTTTCTAGCTCTTTTGCACTCTTTTTCTCTCTCCCTTCTCTCTTTCTCTCTCCCCCTCTCCTTCTCTCCTTCCCTCGCTCTCCCTATCTACCCCCCCTCCCCCCCTTTGGCTCTCACTCTCTCCCAGTAGAGTCAGTAAAGGTGATGGCCAGCGCCCATGTCTCCCCCGGTCACAGACAGGAAGCCCCTGGAAACAGAGAGAGGGAGGGAAACGTCAAACGACTGGTTCTCATTGGTCGAAGAGTTCAAAATACACAAACCGTAACCAATAAGAAGACAAGCAGTCATCTAAGGAGTGGGACACAGTGACAGAGTAGTTTCATCCAAAATATTTTCATCCAAAAAGCTAGTGCCGAGAAGTGCCGAAAACAGACTAGAGGCAACATAATTGTGGCCATCGAGTGACGGGCGGCGTCCATTTTGGGGCGAGGTAATTTCAGCTTCCAGACACAGTATCTTAAATAATCTTCCTCCTCACCTCAAATAAAAATTATATTCAGAATTTCTGAACTAACACTTACACTTGACTCCCCCCCGCATCTCTGGTTTTGCTGATAGCTCCTTTATTGAGTAAAAACATACTCACTACGACGGTGATATGTGGTTGTCCCACCTAGCTATCTTAAGATGAATGCACCAACTGTAAGTCACTCTGGATAACAGCGTCTGCTAAATGACTAAAATGTAAGTGAGTCATCCAAACAGCTAAATAAGTGGCATCACAAATTATTATTATTTTTTAACATTACTAAATCTACCAGGTGGTCGCTAATTCTAGCTACACATTGATAGTGGATGGGGTGAGTTAGCTACCACCACACAATGTAAAGCATTATAATCTTGGTCACAGCTGAGTATATGCAATATTCAGAGACACACTTGTCTGGTTACACAAGACTAAGCACTGTGACAGCCTATGGCTTTACACAGTACATACATGCATTCTGTTATAATAGAAAACAGATTGGAAGGAAAACTAATCAAAAGTGAGTGATGTGATGATGGCGTCACAGTTCTATAGCTACGGCATCAAGAGAGGAGAGGGGCTGTCAGAATGAAAAGAACACACACACACACACACTGGCCAAAACAGCAGGGGTAAAAGCTAAAGGGACCGCGGGAAGGATGGTAGAGATGGAGGAGAGAAAGAGAGAGAGAGAAAGCGAGGGATGGGGCAGCAGATCAGAGACTGTCTCTAGTGTCTTGCTCTCCCTTTAAAGAAGAGCCAGGAAAACAGATTAGGAGTCCACTCTTTTTCTCCTGGGGGAGCAGAGCCCCCCCCCCCCCCCCCGAACACACACACCACACAGACAGACACACACTCTTTAATACACACGCACACACACACACTGTAGACCCTCCACTGCACCGGTCCTCTTTACAAACAACAACTGTGTTGGCTAATAGTAGCTGAAGCTAACTCTAAGTGACCCGGCCCACTGCTTAGTTAATTAGCTTGTTTTCTCACGGCTGAACCTAAGACGGTTTGTGTGTCCCATCTCCTCCTTTGACCAACATGTGGACTTAGAGGTGTAATTACGGGTTTCTCTGCCCTGTGTCACGTTTGCAAACAGTTTATGGCTGTTTAATGGGAGGGAGTATTTACTTAGAAAGCCTACTGAGGTACACACTGCCGCTGCCGATGGCTCGGTTGCTCCATTTCATGGGCAGGTGTCTGTGCATGAGTGCATCTTGTGGTTGTATTTCGGTGTATGAATGTTTTTAAATCAAATAAAATTGTATTTGTCACATGCACCAAATACAAATGCTTATTACAAGCCCTTAACCAACAATGCAGTTCAAGAAATAGTTAATAAAATATATACTAAATAAACAAAAGTTTATTAAATCTAATCAATCAAAAAGTAACACAATAAATGTACATAACAATAATGAGTCAATGTGCGGGGGTACAGGTTAGTCGAGGTAATTTGTAAAGTGACTATGCATAGATAATAAACAGCGAGTAGCAGCAGTGTAAAAACAAAGGGGGGGTTAATGTAAATAGTCCAGTGGATTAATTGTTCAGCAGTCTTATGGCTTGGGGGTAGAAGCTGTTAAGGAGCCTTTTGGTCCTAGACTTGGCACTCAGGTACCGCTTGCCGTGTGGTAGCAGAGAAAACAACCTATGACTGGGGTGACTGAAGTCTGACAATTTTTTGGGCCTTCCTCTGACACCGCCTGGTATATAGATCCTGGATGTCAGGAAGCTTGGCCCCAGTGATGTACTGGTGTGTGTGCATGGCTATCGTCTGTCTGTCTGTCTGTCTGTCTGTCTGTCTGTCTGTCTGTCTGTCTGTCTGTCTGTCTGTCTGTCTGTCTGTCTGTCTGTGTGCGTGCGTGCGCCAGCCTGCCTGCCTGCATCTCCTAGTATCTATTCAGGTTTACAGAGCTGCCCATGGCAGTAGGTGATAAGCATCGGTCCAACCAGACTGTACTAGCCTGGACAGGCCTGTCATTACCAGGGTAGTGTTCCGTTTTCAACTCCCGGTCCTGTAACCAGAAATCTAGTAACCAGGAACTCAACTCACTTTTTACCTTTTGAGTATTAGTTGTGTATTGGGTTTAGTGGAGTTTCACAGCCACATGGTATTGAGTCTCACAGCGATGTGGACACACATTATACGCTCCAAACCTAACTGTATCAAGCCCAGCCAGGTCACTTGTGATACAAATCAGTATTCAATCTCCATCCATGTCTGAGAATGTTGGGAGATGACGTGGAAAAAGACCACTAGGGGTAACAGTGAGCGCTGTTACCTTCCAGTAGGTTTGGGTTTTGCGCATCTGCCTCTGGTGACAAAGGTTGTATGTTCGAATCCGGCGATAGAAAATTGTTGTTGATTTTTGTATTAAGCCTATCCCAAACCTTAACCCTTACATTAACCATTCAGACTTAATGCCTAACCTTAAGAATTTGAAGTTAATGCCTAAACTTAACCCTAACCTCGAAAATTCTGAGTTAATGTCTAAACTTAACCTTAAACACTTTGAAATTGGACATTTGGAACAACTTGTAAAGAGACTGTGAGAGCCTGTTGGTCAGCCAGCCAGGAAGCAGCTAGCAACCCTTGGTTGGCCAGTAGTGCCTCTGTTTCACTTTGTTGTTGTTTTCTCTCTCTCTCCTTCCCCCTTTCTCCCTCCCTCTCTTTTCTGTTACTCTCCCTGTCAGATTGTAAAGGGGATGCAGACAGAGAAAAGGAGAAATGGCCAGAAAAAGCCGTCCAAACTCCATCCAGCCAGAGAGTGAGATTTGTAATGCTAGACAACACTCAGTCAGTCGCAATGCAATGCTAGAATAAACCCCTCTCCCTCTCAGCCTGCAGACAAACAGGCCCTTGTGTGTTCCAGGGCCTTGTGTACGCCCCAAATGGCACCCAAACCCTGTGTAGTGCACTACTTTTGACCACTGCCCTATGGGGGATAGTGTTCCATTTGGGACGTAAGACCTTGTGTGGGATATGGCACTTCTCACAGCTCTGTTGACCAGTCCCAAACAGAGGAGGAACACACAGTATAGGCCTACTAGGCAGATCAGATTCGGTTTGGGGTTTTTATGTTGAAGGCTGAACTCTTGTCTTTATCTTGATTTGATAGCTTGAGGGAATGTTGAGATGGGTCTGCTAACATGACTGTGTCTGCTAACATGACTGTGTCTGCTAACATGACTGTGTCTGCTAACATGACTGTGTCTGTATGGATCTGTAATGCCAGGCTGGATATACTGTATCTCGGAGACCTCGTCACATTGGCAGTCATCATATTTCCTCATATCCGTTTGGTCTCCTGTGAGTTTTCTGTTTGCAGTAGTTCAGTAGTTCCATCCATGTGAAGTTCATGTTAATAATTCACTCTAGACAGATGTCCTGACCGAAGGCCCAGTCTGAGGGCTGAGTCTCAGTGTGGACACCTGGATGAGATTAGTGTGGATCTATATTGTTCAACTGCTCACCTATACTAAATGATATGATGAGCAAAGTGGTGAGCCAGTTCCTGATGTGAGGAAATATGTCATTCCTTAATTAATACATCCACATGGTTTAGGAAAGGTGGTAGAAAGATGTCTTTCTCAACATTGACACTTGCCCTCTATGCTGCAATAACGGGCCCACCTAACATGTTGGGCCTTATTTTTTCATAACTACAGGCCACCTATCCCAGAACTTTTTCTTCCATAGCTAATTTGTCTAATCGATAAAAAGCCAGAAAAGTTGAAAGAGGGTCCCAGCTGAACTTTCCGCTCTGATCGTTCCATATACCGCCGTCACTCGAGCTCCCATACAGTGAGGTTTTTAAGACTCATAGCCCACATAATGGCTGCTCTTAAAACAATGCGGTCGCGAGAGAGGTCGTTATGGGGGCGGCGGTAACCGCTGTGCACCGCTAACCCTTAATTACCTTTAATTAGTCCAATGCTTCCTCTAATTGACGCGTAGAGGGCTCGGGTTAGATTTGCCTTTGCTCTTGCTGTGAGGAGACAATTAGGCCGTATTGCGTCGGCACGGCAACAAAAGTTCAACTGTTTGTTTTTTTAACTCCCTGGAACATAGTATTATTTCGATATTTGTTAAGAGAATGGTTTGGCCCCATGTTGTCTCCGTCCAAGTGAAAACAAACTATTTGAAGCCGTTTTTACCAGCATTGAAGGCTTACAGTCTTACAGTTTTATTTTCTCTTCTTGGCTAGGCCTATAGTGTTTGATAAATCAAATCAAGCAAACCCCAATTCGTTTATTTATGACTTTATCCCAACATTTTAAAAACATTATTTCAATGTTCTTATAAACAAATAGTTTTCATCTACCAAGTTTCAAGTAAGTACTGTTAATTCCATATACATAAAAATAGGGAATGATTACTATAAGACAAAGGTTATGAACCTACAGCAATAGTCACTGAACAGGGGTAAAGCTGGAGGGGGGCATTGAGACTTCATATTACAGGAATAGATTATATTATGCCTAGATTAGAATAGATTATATTCTAATTATTGATTTTATTGTCAAATCATGAAAATACAATTCTGAGGGCAGTTTCATCCCTGCCACGCTGATTTTTTTTAATTTATTTTATTTCACCTTTATTTAACCAGGTAGGCAAGTTGAGAACAAGTTCTCATTTACAATTGCGACCTGGCCAAGATAAAGCAAAGCAGTTCGACAACATACAAAAACACAGAGTTACACGTGGAGTAAAACAAACATACAATCAATGATGCAGTAGAAGAAAAAAAAATATTGTGAATATAGGACAGCCAGTTCCGCGTGTATGCATGCATTCAACAAGCCTTGGCCACTTTAAAAAAAATATTGCAGCATAGGCTATTAATTATTAATCTGTCAGTTGTCATATTTTTGGGAACATTTTTCACAACGTTTCTCATTGAAAGTAGTGTGTTTATTTCCATATGTGACAGAGGTTTAGTATTTATTTTCGAATCTATAGGCTATGCGACAAGAGTCCGACTCATTGCAGTGGCCTCGTGCACAAAGCACTGCACTATTAACCACCATAATAAGTTCTATATGCATTTCTATAGCCCCGATACTGCAGGCATATCCGGTCCTATTGGTCCAAGTTCTTGCATTCATTTATCGTCATACTGAACATTTTTGGATATAGCCCATTATTATTCGTTTTTCTTCGTTCGTTTAGGCTTAATGTGATAGACATTTTTTGACAATATTATTTTCAACAAAGTCTTTATCTTTCAGATGGAATATTTTACGAATTGATTGCCAAATCTTTTACTTTAAAATGATTTTCTTCTGAACAGTTTTATTATACCTATAATTGTGCATATTTGTGGTCTTTTTTTATTTATTTATTTTTTTACAAAGAATAGAAAGAATAGGTAAGTGTTTAAAAAAGGACCATAAGAATTAACCATGATAACACACATGACAAATTGCTTTGGAGGTCAATTCGGTTCCTCAACTCTTAACCTTGAAATATTTGTTGAACAAAAGTCATTTTTCGTTTTTATATTTGCCATTGTTCTTATGAAATGTGTAACATTAATAATTTGTTTGCTATATGGAAACTAATGTGAAACCGGTTTCTAGGGGGTTAAATTGAAACTGGTTATGCTAAATTGATATTGTGACCATGAATAATTATAATTTGTAACGATGGAGTATATAAAAGTATTCATTCGTAGATATACTTTACTGTGTCAACGAAGAAGCAGCTTCTCAATTAGCACCTGCATGTGAAATATAATATGCCAGAAATTATGTAAAGAATGATAAAAAAGACTGAAATAGCTTATGAAACACCATGTGTCAGGTAACGATGAAAAACCAATGCATTGAAAATGAATTGCTAAAATAATCGAATGCCCTTATTGTAGGCTTTGGGAAGTATGCAAATCATTTGTTATAAAATAATACTGTATATGAATTGATACGTACTTTCCCTAGATAATTAAATGGACAACATATTTTGAAACGAAAATGGTGTATAGTTATTCCAAAAACGTTTTACAATGCTGAAATATAGGCTATAGCTGATAGACTAGTGCAATTAACAGTTAAACGAAGTGACATTTTCATAGGTCTGATATATAAACAGTGGGTCATCTCATTTTCATAACTAAGATCCTATTGTCAATATATCATCATAGTAGCCTACCCTGCATGCTATTTAGTGATCGAAGTTGTATTTATTAGCCTACTTATTGTTTAATATTTGTTATCGGGGTAAGCTATATTCTATCGCTGGAATGACCTACAACAGACGGCAAAAGAGAAACGATTGGAATTTGGAATCTCTATTCTATTTTGATTCCTTCAGAAACAATATGTGTCTAAGGCCTGTGAAAATCAATATTACCATGGTAAAATAATGTTGCCAAAGATAGACATATTTGAGCCATTTATCACAATGTTTGTGTTTTGTTTGTTAAAATGAGTTAGGAGAAATAACTAGCCTAACTGTACGAGGATTACGTTCAACTCTGTTTGTCTTTCGTTTGTAGGCTCCACTCCTCAACACACTACGGTCTATTTCTTCTATTCAAAAGCAGAGCATAAACTTGAGCGAAATGTTTTGTCGCGTTCTTGACAGACTTTCTCCCACACCACCCTCCCCCCACACCTTTTAACCCTCTCGTGTTAAATGGAATACTCTAAATTAGGTTGAAATAATAACTTCAATTATAATTCAATGAATTAATAATAGATGAGGCCAAATGCGTTGGGAGGTCAATATTCAATAATTCATCACGCCGTTATGTTACTCCTGATGTGATGTGCTGCAGGAATGTCATTGCGTGTCTGATTGAATAACTCCAGATTCTTTAATCTCAAACAAACCAAAAATAAGACCTCAAAGTATAAAGATATATTTAGCTTATCAAAAACAAATACATGTATTGGCCCCCACCCATGTTGATGGTTGTATTTCTTAGGCCTAGGCTATATGTGGCATGTCTGGTTGACTAGCTCCAGATTGTAGTCCGGATAGTATCAACCCCAAAATAATAACAAAATCAGTGAACATTTATCTAGAAAATGGATTATCGTTACTTATTAAAAGTACATAAATAGCCCATTTAGTTTTTTTAGCTTGTGGGGAGGCCTATATGTGGTGTGTGTGTGTTTTGTGTCTTCAACCTGCGTTGCAAATTTGATTATGACTGCAAATAAGCGGCATATCAGTCCTATATAACATTTTGAAAAACTGCACGAACTCCCGAAAAGTATAGCCATGCAGGACAGACAGAGAACAATACACCATTTATTGGTTAAAACCCAGCTGCATGGGTTAAATTCCATTCCTGAATTCAGTAATATCACATCAATTGTCCTGCACCTGTTAGCTAAATAAACTTAGGTGGATGGCCTAAACTTTCCTCAGCTTGTGTCTTGATAGTCAACTTATTTTCTGTGATACACTCTTAGAAAAAAAGGTTCTGGATAGAACCAAAAAGGGTTCTATTGCTTGCTTCATATGGCACCCCTAAAGGTTCTATATAGAACCATGTTGTAGGGTTCTTTGATCAGAACTCTAGGGGTTCTTCTTCACTGAACTAAAATTGATTCCATATAGGGTTCTATGTGGAACCGAATTAGGTTCTAGAACCTTAAGGGGTGCCATATATGAAGTTAGCATAGAACTGTTTTTGGTTCTATCCATATCCTTTTTTGGGGGGATATTCCAATGTGGGATATTCCAAATTCAATTGCATCCATAATCCATCCATATTACATATCCTTTTCTATAGGCTCGGAACTTTGAGGCGTTTATATGAGAATGTCTGCGAGGCCTCAGAGCGCGCGCTGCCTCATCTCACCAAATTTGTGGCACTGCCAAAGGCCGCGCAAGGCCGCGTACACTCTGGTCACTTTAGAAACATTCGCTGACCCAAATGACCTAGAAATACCTAATTATTTTTAGTGTTGGTATAGTTATTAGGTTTCTATCGACTGCAGTTCATGAATGTCACTATGAAACACAGGGAAAAGTTCCAAGTTGAACTAACTACCTGTCCTGACCTGACCAGGACTATTCCACTAGCCTACACCTGACACCTCTATCCCTAACTCATCTCCCTCTTTCTCTCTCCGTTCCTCTGCGGCTGGTAACGGTAGCGCAAGACAGTACAGGCAGCCCGTAATCCCCGCTGCCCGTGATTTAGCCCGAGCCCGCATAATGCTCCTAAACCCCCAGCTGCTACCCTGGCCACTTGCTCCCCGCGACAGACTGCGAACAGTTCGCTTTATTAATAATTCAACCAACTCGACGCTTCCACGAGACCACGACCGGCTGATCGCTCTGACCGGCCCCGACGCTAATAAGGCTATACAACTGCCCTCATTCTTATTCCATTTTAAAGAGACATTAACCTCCTTTTGTGTCGCTGATATTGGGGAATAAACCGCTACCAGTATTGATATTGGAGCGTAGGCTACGGCTATCACCTCAGCATTTTACACGAGGATTTTTCGACAGGTCTTTGTTGCTGCGGTGTAGGCATTTTGATATCTCGGCAATGCAATAACGATTTTGAAGACGTCTCTTTCATCTCGTACGCTTTGAGGAGGAGGAGGCGTGGGACCAGGGGACTCTCCGATTGTGGATCAAGAGTGAGAGAGGGGGACAAGGGGGAAGCAGAACGAGAAGACAGACAGTGGAGGAAGAGATTGGGGTGTTGGTGTTAGTTTGGATACACATTTTGGAAACGGGAGCAGAGAGCTGTTATTTTGAAGTGGGAGAAAATAAATAAACAAAAACTTACTTTCTATCTTATCTCCGTCCACATAGTATTTTAGCTATTTGTGAGACGTTTGTTGGTGGTTCGGCGTCTCTCTCACGTCACTGATTAGTTGCAGAACTTTCTTTCACCGCTCGGTGTTGAAGGCAGCAGGACTTGGACTCGAACGTCTGCCGAACTTATTGGGCTGTCGACGAGCGTTGACGATGGATGCAACTTGTGCTAACAAATGAAAAGAAGAATCCAGAATAACGAGGAGAAGTAGGGAGTCTGCTGCTACGCTGTCCTTCCTTTCCTTTTCTCTCGCAGAAGAGAAGACAAACTTTTTCAAAGACCGTTTTCTGGGCCACAGGCCGACTTGTTTAAAGGACTTGTTTTTGCTTCCGGTAACACCGAAGAAAAAACAGAGTCGCGCTCTCTCGCCCTCTTCTCTCCCTCTCGCTCTCTCTCACTTTTTTTGGAAGCAGAATTTTTAAAGTAAAATGGGTCTTTGAGAGAGTTGGCACATCTCCCTGCGCTATAATGGTACGTGCTATGTAAATTAATATCATCACTGGAGAAAGCCTTTCAAACTATTGCCATATTATTTATAAGGTTGATATGTAGAATACCTTTACACTTTAACAATATGTTATAATTATGTTACAATTAATTTAAGAGGGGATTTATTTGATTTACGTCAGTCAAAATCTACATCTCAGTCGAAAGAGGAGTATTTGTTATTGATTAGACTAATTACTTTAGCGCCTACAGGTGTATAATTGTATTATTTAAGTAAATATTATTTTATTTCGCGGGTGACTGTGACACTAAACGGTTTAAAGTGAAGCGCCACATCAAGCAAAGCTCACCTGTATCCCTGATGCTTGCTATAATTGTCTAGACAAGTACTACTCCGTTTTGTTACTGTGACGTGTCTGACTATCATAAACAGCTTATTGTCCCACATTTATTTTCTCACACTTTTTTTTATTTAAACACGAATTTTAATTAAATGTAGGCCTGTTATTATTTATATTATAATTTATTATAATACATTATTTTACATTTATTATAATATTTATAATATTTAGCTTATAGGCCTATTATTTATTATTATCGAAGTCAAAATAAATATGAGGCTATATACAAAAATTAAAAAAACATTGAGAACAAAATAGTCGTCTGAATATAAAACCCATGTGATGACAAAGTGGCGGGATGCTGGGTCTATTCTGCGGAGGTTAGCCTACATCAAAAGGAATAACCAACGACGACAGCATGTTTTATCGTTCCAAGAGAGCAGTTTGACAGGCCAGAATATGGGACAGTGCGGGTGGTTCTTGTGTGTCGGAGACCAAATGTTCAATCTTTTAGAAGCTTCATTGTCTGGGGTGCATCTCTTTCAAATAAAATAAATGTGTATTTGTTGTGTATGTATACACAGATTAGCAGATGTTAAAGCAAGCGCAGCGAAATGCTTTTGTTCCTAGCTCCAGCAGTGCAGTAAATGTCTAACAGTACAATAGGCCTACTAATACACAAATAATCCCAATCTCTTTCTCTCTTCCTCCTACTTGCGGAATTGTCTTTTTTTTCCCCCTGGTTGTATTTTCATCAATGGGTCGGCTAATTGAGTTGCGTAGTTGATGACACTTCATATAGGCTCACGAAAAGGGAGGGGGAAGCGGGAATAGATTTACCCTCAGTATTGGTGTGTTTATAGTTCCTAGGCCCGTTCAAACCATCCAATGGATATCAGACTTGGTTTTTTTTTGTGCCAGAAGCATGTGGGTTACCTTACCACAAGCTATAATAATAGTATGCTAATAACAACTAGAATAATATGTGATATGAAATAAAACTATATTAATAATATAGCCTAAGATATACAGCACATAACATACATTGTGTGTACAAAACATTAGGATCACCTGCTCTTTCCATTGACAGACTGACCAGGTGAATCCTGGTGAAAATAATGATCCCTTATTGATGTCACCTGTTAAATCCAATCAGTGTAGATGAAGGGGAGGAGACAGGTTAAAGAAGGATTTTTAAGCCTTGAGACAATTGAGACATGGATTGTGTGTGTGTGTGTGTGTGTGCCATTCAGAGGCAAATGTGCAAGACTAAATATTTAAGTGCCTTTGAACGGGGTATGGTAGCAGGTGCCAGGCGCACCGGTTTGAGTGTGTCAAGAACTGCAACGCTGCTGGGTTTTTTACACTCAACAGTTTCCCATGTGTATCAAGAATGGTCCACCACCCAAAGGACATCCAGCCCACTTAACACAACTGTGGGAAGAATTGGAGTCAACATGGGCCAACATCCCTGTGGAACACTTTCAACACCTTGTAGAGTCCATGCCCCAACAAATTGAGGTTGTTCTGAGGGCAAAAGAGGGTGCAACTCAATATTAGGAAGCTGTTCCTCTCCTTAACGCTGAGTGTTCCTAACCGCATTGGATTACCATTGTAATCTCTGTATCATAACTCTTCGTTAATATATGATTTAATATGTAAAGGGACAGATGCATTATACTTTTGATAGTTGTTCAGTTTTTAAATGTATTATCTGTTTGGTATACACTCAGTGTATATAGAAAAGTCATTATTATTCAAGAGGTTACTAATAATAATATATTTTAAGTCCATAGTTACCATTAATAAAAAAAAATCATTTTATGTGTATTATTCAGGCAGCATCAGTAATAATATACTGTAACCTACACTCCAGTTTCATTAGGAGTTATATTGGTGTAGTCCTAGGCCTTCTCTTGAAGCCTGCTTTCTGAGGCAAACACCCACCTCTGAAATGTACTACTTGATAGGGTGTGTGGTGTGTGTCTGATGTGATTTGGCCGAACAGCACCAATCATTATTCAGTCTACACAGCCCGTCAGTCTGACTGGCTCTCATCTGCACACATGGAATCTCACATCACTGACTCTCAAACATACAAACATAATATGATCCATTAACAGGTTATACTGTAGGGCTGTGACAGTCATGGCATTTTGGATGATGGTAATTGGCCAGCCAAATGACCGTTGTCCCCGTAATAACCGTTCAAGTAGCCCCATCGGAGCAAATTGGAGCAAAACAGGAAGTAAATATCTGTGCTAAAATATGAGGTGTGATTTGTTGATTCAACTCAACTGAAATTACAAAAAATACACTCCATTGCATGAGCCACATCAGTTAATATCATTTGAATGAACATTCTACATTACCATAGAAATTATTGAGTGTACCCATGAGTTTAACAGTCAAATTGCCAGTGTTAGAGGTTCCAAGCCTGTTCTATTCATTCTATTTCTATGTGCTGCTGCTGCATTGTGGAGGCCGTTGCCTAGGCAACCGAAGACTAGTTTGCTTGTTTCAGCAAGGAGCATCAAAGTTTCATCATGTTGTTAAGAGTCCATGTTAAGCCCAAAACAGACTCATCTGCATGAATGCCCGGCCTTCCCGTCTTCAGTCAGCTGTTTGTTCCACACAAAACGTTTTATTTTTAAAAACGGTTATGACGGTTATTTTACTTTCATGAGGGTCTTCATCCATAACCATATGGTAATTGTGCCAGCCCTATGTTATAGGTGACTTAGTAAATACTGTAGAGCAGCCTTTCTCAAACTCGGTCCTCGAGACCCCAAAAGTGCACCCGTGGGGTTCCGATGACAGAGTTCTGGTACCCCCTGCTATAGCAGGCCAGGGATGTTAAAATAAGTTCCTGAAAGATAGAAAAGTTGATCCTAACAAATGGTTAGTTCATGCATCAATGAGCACGATAATACAACACAAAACATCAGTAACAGCATTGACTAGCTTTCCTGTAGTCTAGATTGTGGTTATTATTAGCCTCCGATTTGGACTTTGAGCTGCCTCGTTTGTCAAGTGCAGTATTGTTT
The DNA here is from genome assembly GCF_965601325.2 of Salmo salar. Classification (NCBI taxonomy): domain Eukaryota; kingdom Metazoa; phylum Chordata; class Actinopteri; order Salmoniformes; family Salmonidae; genus Salmo; species Salmo salar. Next base: position 24,502,790 of record NC_138302.1, on the reverse strand, counting down.
TTGGTGAGTTGGCAAGGGGGTGTAAACCTTGACATCACATCATCACCATGATATTTCACTGATTTGAATATCTGGATTCTATTTCTATGGGCTCACCGTGTGTTACCGTTATATGCCACATTGAAACGTGTGTTACCGTTATATGCCCCATTGAAACGTGTGTTACCGTTATATGCCACATTGAAACGTGTGTTACCGTTATATGCCCCATTGAAACGTGTGTTACCGTTATATGACTCATTGAAACGTGTGTTACCGTTATATGCCCCATTGAAACGTGTGTTACCGTTATATGCCCCATTGAAACATGTTACCATTATATGACTCATTGAAACGTGTGTTACCGTTATATGCCCCATTGAAACATGTGTTACCGTTATATGCCCCATTGAAACATGTTACCGTTATATGACTCATTGAAACGTGTGTTACCGTTATATGCCCCATTGAAACGCTTGTGTTTTGTAATCTAATGCGGTGTGGTAACTCTCCCTGTATTAGAGCTCAGAAGCAAATTACTCCCCAAGATCAGCCTATTGTGGGAAACAATGAGGTTATTGTAACCAGGAGAAACATTATTGTTGAGTGCACATACCACAGTGTGGTTTCACGTTGTTAGAGAGTGTGGTTTCACTAGTAAGTTACCACAGTGTGGTTTCACGTTGTTAGAGAGTGTGGTTTCACTAGTAAGTTACCACAGTGTGGTTTCACGTTGTTAGAGAGTGTGGTTTCACTAGTAAGTTACCACAGTGTGGTTTCACTAGTAAGTTACCACAGTGTGGTTTCACGTAGTTAGAGAGTGTGGTTTCACTAGTAAGTTACCACAGTGTGGTTTCACGTAGTTAGAGAGTGTGGTTTCACTAGTAAGTTACCACAGTGTGGTTTCACGTTGTTAGAGAGTGTGGTTTCACTAGTAAGTTACCACAGTGTGGTTTCACGTTGTTAGAGAGTGTGGTTTTACTAGTAAGTTACCACAGTGTGGTTTCACGTTGTTAGAGAGTGTGGTTTCACTAGTAAGTTACCACAGTGTGGTTTCACGTTGTTAGAGAGTGTGGTTTCACCAGTAAGTTACCACAGTGTGGTTTCACGTTGTTAGAGAGTGTGGTTTCACTAGTAAGTTACCACAGTGTGGTTTCACGTAGTTAGAGAGTGTGGTTTCACTAGTAAGTTACCACAGTGTGGTTTCACGTTGTTAGAGAGTGTGGTTTCACTAGTAAGTTACCACAGTGTGGTTTCACGTTGTTAGAGAGTGTGGTTTCACTAGTAAGTTACCACAGTGTGGTTTCACGTTGTTAGAGAGTGTGGTTTCACTAGTAAGTTACCACAGTGTGGTTTCACGTTGTTAGAGAGTGTGGTTTCACTAGTAAGTTACCACAGTGTGGTTTCACCTTGTTAGAGAGTGTGGTTTCACTAGTAAGTTACCACAGTGTGGTTTCACGTTGTTAGAGAGTGTGGTTTCACTAGTAAGTTACCACAGTGTGGTTTCACGTTGTTAGAGAGTGTGGTTTCACTAGTAAGTTACCACAGTGTGGTTTCACGTTGTTAGAGAGTGTGGTTTCACTAGTAAGTTACCACAGTGTGGTTTCACCTTGTTAGAGAGTGTGGTTTCACTAGTAAGTTACCACAGTGTGGTTTCACCTTGTTAGAGAGTGTGGTTTCACTAGTAAGTTACTACAGTGTGGTTTCACCTTGTTAGAGAGTGTGGTTTCACTAGTAAGTTACCACAGTGTGGTTTCACCTTGTTAGAGAGTGTGGTTTCACTAGTAAGTTACCACAGTGTGGTTTCACCTTGTTAGAGAGTGTGGTTTCACTAGTAAGTTACCACAGTGTGGTTTCACCTTGTTAGAGAGTGTGGTTTCACTAGTAAGTTACCACAGTGTGGTTTCACGTTGTTAGAGAGTGTGGTTTCACTAGTAAGTTACCACAGTGTGGTTTCACGTTGTTAGAGAGTGTGGTTTCACTAGTAAGTTACCACAGTGTGGTTTCACGTTGTTAGAGAGTGTGGTTTCACTAGTAAGTTACCACAGTGTGGTTTCACGTTGTTAGAGAGTGTGGTTTCACTAGTAAGTTACCACAGTGTGGTTTCACCTTGTTAGAGAGTGTGGTTTCACTAGTAAGTTACCACAGTGTGGTTTCACCTTGTTAGAGAGTGTGGTTTCACTAGTAAGTTACTACAGTGTGGTTTCACCTTGTTAGAGAGTGTGGTTTCACTAGTAAGTTACCACAGTGTGGTTTCACCTTGTTAGAGAGTGTGGTTTCACTAGTAAGTTACTACAGTGTGGTTTCACCTTGTTAGAGAGTGTGGTTTCACTAGTAAGTTACCACAGTGTGGTTTCACCTTGTTAGAGAGTGTGGTTTCACTAGTAAGAGTATCTCGGTAAAGACAGACATGTAGGGACAGAGTTATTGTGTTACATACATTAATACCACCCTTATACTGTGTAACTAAATGTATAGTGTTGGCCTATAGGGATCTCCCTCACTACTGTGTAACTAAATGTACAGTGTTGGCCTATAGGGATCTCCCTCACTACTGTGTAACTAAATGTATAGTGTTGGCCTATAGGGATCTCCCTCACTACTGTGTAACTAAATGTATAGTGTTGGCCTATAGGGATCTCCCTCACTACATGGTGCTGGAGATACAGTATATTGGGTGGGTTATGCAGGGTTTTGTTCCAGCCCACTTACACACCTGTGCTGGGCTGAAGTTGGAGACATGTGAAGGGAACAAGGAAAGGAACAGCTTCCTGGGATGGAACACAGCTACAATATATATTTATTGATACAATACAGCCTGGTATAAATACAATATGTCTTTATTGATACAATACAGCCTGGTATAAATACAATATGTCTTTATTGATACAATACAGCCTGGTATAAATACAATACATCTTTATTGATACAATACAGCCTGGTATAAATACAATATGTCTTTATTGATACAATACAGCCTGGTATAAATACAATATGTCTTTATTGATACAATACAGCCTGGTATAAATACAATACGTCTTTATTGATACAATACAGCCCTGGTATAAATACAATATATCCTTATTGATAAAATACAGCCCTGGTATAAATACAATATATCCTTATTGATACAATACAGCCCTGGTATAAATACAATATATCCTTATTGACACAATACAGCCCTGGTATAAATACAATACGTCTTTATTGATACAATACAGCCCTGGTATAAATACAATATATCCTTATTGATACAATACAGCCCTGGTATAAATACAATATATCCTTATTGACACAATACAGCCCTGGTATAAATACAATATATCCTTATTGATACAATACAGCCCTGGTATAAATACAATATATCTGTATTGATACAATACAGCCCTGGTATAAATACAATATATCCTTATTGATACAATACAGCCCTGGTATAAATACAATATATCTGTATTGATACAATACAGCCCTGGTATAAATACAATATATCTGTATTGATACAATACAGCCCTGGTATAAATACAATATATCCTTATTGATACAATACAGCCCTGGTATAAATACAATATATCTGTATTGATACAATACAGCCCTGGTATAAATACAATATATCTGTATTGATACAATACAGCCCTGGTATAAATACAATATATCCTTATTGATACAATACAGCCCTGGTATAAATACAATATATCCTGTATTGATACAATACAGCCCTGGTATAAATACAATATATCCTTATTGATACAATACAGCCTGGTATAAATACAATATATCTGTATTGATACAATACAGCCCTGGTATAAATACAATATATCCTTATTGATACAATACAGCCCTGGTATAAATACAATATATCTGTATTGATACAATACAGCCCTGGTATAAATACAATATATCCTCATTGATACAATACAGCCCTGGTATAAATACAATATATCCTTATTGATACAATACAGCCCTGGTATAAATACAATTCATCTTTATTCAATACAATACAGCCCTGGTATAAATACAATATGTATTTATTGATACAATACAGCCCTGGTATAAATACAATATATCCTTATTGATACAATACAGCCCTGGTATAAATACAATATATCTGTATTGATACAATACAGCCCTGGTATAAATACAATTCATCTTTATTCAATACAATACAGCCCTGGTATAAATACAATATGTATTTATTGATACAATACAGCCCTGGTATAAATACAATATATCTGTATTGATACAATACAGCCCTGGTATAAATACAATATATCCTTATTGATACAATACAGCCCTGGTATAAATACAATATATCCTTATTGATACAATACAGCCCTGGTATAAATACAATATATCTGTATTGATACAATACAGCCCTGGTATAAATACAATTCATCTTTATTCAATACAATACAGCCCTGGTATAAATACAATATGTATTTATTGATACAATACAGCCCTGGTATAAATACAATATATCCTTATTGATACAATACAGCCCTGGTATAAATACAATATATCCTTATTGATACTATAGAGCCCCACATTAGAGGTGTCATAATACCCATAAACCTAGCGGTCAAACAATCGTTTTTCCACCAAATAATTTTTCCCATAAGAAATGTTATAAACACTTAAAATAAGGGCTGTGTTTCATGTAGGCTTACCCTGGCGTGACATTTTGATAACCATGTAAATCTCTCTAGGACAAGGTGACTTTTATCAATATATTCGTCTCTATTTACTCTCAGATTAGAAAATGCTAATTAGCATCAAAGTCGACATCAAGGAAAACTACCAATCCCTGTAAACTCCAGCTCGTCATCTCTAGCTGACAGCTTTGCTAACAGTTATTGTGTCAATTCAAAACTTGCACAGGACAGGACACAGAAATGGCCATTTAAAGAAATGTAGCCAGGTTTTATGGCTATTATGACTCGATACAGACCTAGTATAAACACAATGCATCTTTATTGATACAATACAGCCCTAGTATAAACACAATGCATCTTTATTGATACAATACAGACCTAGTATAAACACAATGCATCTTTATTGATACAATACAGACCTAGTATAAACACAATGCATCTTTATTGATACAATACAGCCCTGGTATAAACACAATGCATCTTTATTGATACAATACAGCCCTAGTATAAACACAATGCATCTTTATTGATACAATACAGCCCTGGTATAAATACAATATGTATTTATTGATACAATACAGCCCTGGTATAAATACAATATATCTGTATTGATACAATACAGCCATAGTATAAACACAATGCATCTTTATTGATACAATACAGCCCTAGTATAAACACAATGCATCTTTATTGATACAATACAGCCCTAGTATAAACACAATGCATCTTTATTGATACAATACAGCCCTAGTATAAACACAATGCATCTTTATTGATACAATACAGCCCTAGTATAAACACAATGCATCTTTATTGATACAATACAGCCCTGTGCTAGAAGTTAGCTATTTGTTTCGTGGTGACGTTTCCCCTGGGGACAAATGTAGGATCAGCTTTCCCTCCCCCAATCCTAACCTTAACCATTAGTGGCGGAAACACTAAACTGATCTAAGATCAGCATCTAGGCCGAGGGAACTTCACCCTACACCTAGCTACCTGTCTTGTCTAATAGTTGTCACCATGCCAGGTGCGTCTCTGGGGTGTGGCAGTGTACAGTAAGTCTGTCCTGCTGCCATGCAGTTCTGTATGAACTTGTTCACCCTGTCCTGTCCTCCTTGAACTCTTAGGATGCGAGGGATTTTCTACTCTATGTCTGTCAGTCAGTTAGTCAGGGTAATTGCTGGGCTGGCCTCCATTGTCAATGCTTTATTCATTCAGCCACCCACGTACTGTCAGTCACCCACACTACTCACACTTGTTATCGGTAACGGTACTTGTCGTGGCCACACAACACAGTATGCGCGCACACACACACACAGCTATGTCTTACTATAGTTGTGTGGACCAACAATTGATTCCCATTCAAAACGTTAACCTTATCCCCTAAACCTAACCTTAACTCCTAACCCTAGACATAACCACTAACCCTAATTCTTACTCAAACCCTAATCCTAACCCATTTTTTTTTTTTTACAAGTGACGACTGGCAATATGTCCTCACTTCTCAGAAATGTAGGTGGTTTACTATTCTTGTGAGGACTTCTGGTACTCGCAAGTATAGAAAACGTGTACACACACAGTCACACATAATGAATTGACACTGAAGTGAAGTCAGGTATTTTGTAAAGGAGTTTCTACACACCTACAGAATGTGTGTACTACATATTGCTCTAACCACAGTTTACTGTTGTGTAAACCTGCTATGCTATTAAGCAGAAAACAACATTCAGCACCACTCTGTCTTGGCTTCAACATCTGAACCCATTAAACTAATGTTAAACCCCCTAAAAGTGAACTGAAATAATTAGCACAGGCCCCATATCCATTCCAGAACCACACCACACACACACACACACACACACACACACACACACACACACACACACACACACACACACACACACACACACACACAACCAATACTCACCCTCTCCTCCCTCCTCTTTCTCTGTTTTTCTTTTGTCCTCCTCCCTCCTCCTCCCTTACTCCCTCCTCCTCCCTTACTCCCTCCTCCTCCCTTCCTCCTGCCTTACTCCCTCCTCCCCCCTTCCCCCTCCCTCCTCCTCCTCCCTTCCCCCTCCCTCCTCCTCCCCCCTTCCCCCTCCCTCCTCCTCCCTCCCTTCCTCCCTTCTCCTCCCTTACTCCCTCCTCCTCCCTTCCCCCTCCCTCCTTCTCCCTTCCTCCCTCCTCCTCCCTTACTCCCTTCTCCTCCCTTACTCCCACCTCCTCCCTTCCTCCTGCCTTACTCCATCCTCCTCCCTTCCCCCTCCCTCTCCCCCCTTACTCCCTCCTCCTGCCTTACTCCCACCTCCTCCCTTCCTCCTGCCCTACTCCCATCTCCTCCCTTCCCCCTCCCTCCCTCCTCCTCCCTCCCTCCTCCTCCCTTACTCCCTCCTCCTCCCTTCTCCCTCCCTCCTCCTCACTCCCTTACTCCCTCCTCCTGCCTTACTCCCACCTCCTCCCTTCGTCCTGCCTTACTCCCTCCTCCTCCCATCCCCCTCCCTCCCTCCTCCTCCCTCCTCCTCCCTTACTCCCTCCTCCTCCCTTCCCCCTCCCTCCTCCTCACTCCCTTACTCCCTTACTCCCTCCTCCTCCCTACCTCCCTCCTCACCCCCCTGAGATAGCGGTGTGAAAAATCACATTTTTTCAACATTTTCTCCCTGAGGTGGCTCTGGCAGGGATTCACATGCCTTTCATACACTCCCCCCCCTCCAACACACACACACACACACACACACACACACACACACACACACACACACACACACACACACACACACACACACACACACACACACACACACACACACACACACACACACACACTGGAACAGACCGGTTTCGGCCCAGCCTTTGATGTGCTTGCCATTTCATGCAGGTTGGCTTCTTTGGTTTATTGGTGTCTGTGCATACGGCTGTGTGTGTGTGTGTGTGCGTGTGTGCGTGTGCGTGTGCGCGCGTATGGCTCTGTGTGTGTTTATTTGGCATCGGCATATCCTGGCCACCAAATTCATAATAATAAATAAAAACAATAATGCTGATAATAATTACTGGTTGTTAAAGAGAGAAACTGACAACGGTTGGATAGTTGTGATAGTTCTGCAGCCAGAATAACTGGTTTGGGAGAACAGCATGAACTATCAGGTGTGGTGTGTACTGTGCTGGGCAGCATGTGTGTGAACATGTGGGTTTGTGGCTGTGTGTGCATGGGCACGTGTGTGTGTGGCCATTTGTGTGATTACTGATACGGTTCCAATAATTCACTTTTAAACTGAACTATCTAAGGATCAATCCCAAGGCTCAATGGAGGTGTGTGTGTGTGTGTGTGTGTGTGTGTGTGTGTGTGTGTGTGTGTGTGTGTGTGTGTGTGTGTGTGTGTGTGTGTGTGTGTGTGTGTGTGTGTGTGTGTGTGTGTGTGTGTGTGCTTGTGCGTGTGCGTGAGAGAGAGAGATTGTGTGTGTGAGAGAGATTGTGAGAGAGAGATTGTGTGTGTGTGAGAGAGATTGTGTGTGTGTGATTGTGTGTGTGTGAGAGAGATTGTGTGTGTGTGTGTGTGTGTGTGTGTGTGTGTGTGTGTGTGTGCTTGTGCGTGTGCGTGTGTGTGAGAGAGATTGTGAGAGAGAGATTGTGTGTGTGTGTGAGAGATTGTGAGAGAGAGATTGTGTGTGTGAGAGAGATTGTGTGTGAGAGAGATTGTGTGTGAGAGAGATTGTGTATGTGAGCGAGATTGTGTGTGTGAGAGAGATTGTGTGTGTGAGAGAGATTGTGTGTGTGAGAGAGATTGTGAGTGTGAGAGAGATTGTGTGTGTGAGAGAGATTGTGAGAGAGAGATTGTGTGTGTGAGAGAGATTGTGTGTGTGAGAGAGATTGTGTGTGTGTGAGAGAGATTGTGTGTGTGAGAGAGATTGTGTGTGTGAGAGAGATTGTGTGTGTGAGAGAGATTGTGTGTGTGAGAGAGATGTGTGTGTGAGAGAGATTGTGTGTGTGAGAGAGATTGTGTGTGTGAGAGATTGTGTGTGTGTGAGAGAGATTGTGTGTGTGAGAGAGATTGTGTGTGTGTGAGAGAGATTGTGTGTGTGAGAGAGATTGTGTGTGTGAGAGAGATTGTGTGTGTGAGAGAGATGTGTGTGTGAGAGAGATTGTGTGTGTGAGAGAGATTGTGTGTGTGAGAGAGATTGTGTGTGTGAGAGAGATTGTGTGTGTGAGAGAGATTGTGTGTGTGTGAGAGAGATTGTGTGTGTGAGAGAGATTGTGTGTGTGAGAGAGATTGTGTGTGTGAGAGAGATTGTGTGTGTGAGAGAGATTGTGTGTGTGAGAGAGATTGTGTGTGTGAGAGAGATTGTGTGTGTGAGAGAGATTGTGTGTGTGAGAGAGATTGTGTGTGTGAGAGAGATTGTGTGTGTGAGAGAGATTGTGTGTGTGAGAGAGATTGTGTGTGTGACTGTGGTTATTAGTGTGTTCCAGTACAGGGTTTTGGAGATCTCACCTCCAGTTGGGCCATATGGTCCACAATACATCCCCACAAAGAATCTCTCTTTTGTCAGTTACACCAAGCCGGATGGCGATTTATTTAACCAACTGGATCTTCCCACAAAAGCATCCATCCTATATCCATCTCACGTCTTTGATATCAGATGGTTCAAAAAAATGTCTCAATTAACACATTTGCATTGGGTTGGTGTTGGTGATCCACTTCCAAACAGGTCAGAGACTCTGTTTGCATCCCAAGTGGCACCCTGTTCCCTTTATAGTGCACTACATTTGACCTGGGTCCATAGGGGTCCTGGTCAGAAGTAGTGCACCTTAAAGGGAGTAGGGTTCCATTTGGGACGAGGCCTCCGTTTCCAACGCCTTGGTCTCTTCCCTCTAAAATGTTAATTAGCCTGTGCTTTGAGATATTTCCGCTCAGGGCTGGCCATATGGACCCAGCATATGTTCTGTATATACAGTACAATATATCATTCATACATGGCTCAGGGATGAACATTGATAAGAGGAGATACATTTGGGACAGAACCGAAGGGGTATTGGTTCAGTACAAAGGGAGACAGTATTTTGTGGGGTCTGTGTTGTCCCTCCCTTGACAGGTGGAGAGCATGGTATTGCTTCACCTTTATTCTAATGTGTAATGACAAAGTTTCCATGTGTTCCCCAATAGGACGAGAAAGGTTTTCCTGTTGCGATCATTCAGCCATCCTTCAATATCCTTATTTTGTAACTGGGCTTTCTCCATCCAACTGCAGAACACCATCTTTCACCAGGCCTGGTAGCATCCTCCCTCCCTCCCACACACACACACACACACACGCACGCAAACACACACACATGCAAACACACACACACACACACACACACACACACACACACACACACACACACACACACACACACACACACACACACACACACACACACACACACACACACACACACACACACACACACAAACACACACACCAGTAAACGAGCCAGCAGCCAATTGGACCAGCCCATGTGCCCAGTGCCAACACGTAGCATTTTGGGTCCGGGCTTAGCCAATCAGAACAACTGACACTGTCTCTGCCCGGGACGTCCAATCACAGAGGGCCTGTGCACCTGGTGATGCATTAGGGGCCGGTTACAGTGTTAACAGTGGGCTTCAGCTCAGACAGTCAGACCCCCAGACACACACACACACACACACACACACACACACACACACACACACACACACACACACACACACACACACACACACACACACACACACACACACACACACACACACACACACACCGACAAACACACACACACAGGTGCCGTGGCTAAGGTCCATGAGGAGCACAGGCCAATAAGACCTGCTATCTAACACGTGTCCTGGCACTGGACTGGGTGGCAGCATCCCTTTCCCATCATGCATTGTGTTATCAGTGGGCTGCCTCTCCCTCCTTCTCCCTCTCCTTCTCTCCTTCTTATCCCAGCTCAGTGTTCTCTGCTCTCTCTCCCTCTCCCCCTCTCTCTCCCTCTCCCTCTCTCTCCCTCTCCCCCTCTCTCTCTCCTCCTCTCTCTCAACAATGAGAACAGTGTGCCCACGTTAAAAACGAGGGCCTCACCGTAAAAATATGTTTATGTGCTAATAAAGATGATTAGAAATCACACAAGCCGCAAGAAATAAAAACCGTTGTGGGCACAGATGATAAGACCAGAAAATGGAAGTAGGAGATAGAGAGTGAAAGAGAATATTTACATGTTAGTAGAGGGTCTTATGCAGAGGAACTTACAGGCACAATTAGGGTTCAGTGCCTTGCTCAAGGGAACATCTAAATATTTTTTTACCTAGTTGGCTCTGGGATTGGAACCAGCAACCTTTCGTTTACTGGCCCAACCGGTAGGCTACCTGCCGCCTAGCAAGAAGGAGAGCGAGAGAGTGGGATAGAGAGAGGAATGGAGAGAGAGCGTTCATTCCGAGTGGAGGGATATGAATAGCCTTTGTTTTCACCACAACTCAGGGTTGTGTGGTCTGCCAATGTCTGGCTCTTATTATGGGCTTTGTGTCGGCACTGCAAGTGGTGCGCACGTGTGTGTGTGTGTGTGTGTGTGTGTGTATGTGTGTGTGTGTGTAGCGTCAGAGGGCATGTACAAATGCACATATGTGTTAGTGATTATGTTTGCACTCGTGTGCTTATATTATATAAATATAATCTCAGTCTACCAGGTAGGCTTTTTCTGGAGGGGGGGTTCTTTCTCCTGGTCTATCCGGGAAAGTTGTGAAATTGAAATAGGAATTCACAGAACTGTGTGGCTAGCTACCTGGCTGTGGGATTTGGGCTCCAGCTAAACTGAGTGGAGTGGAGTGGGTTAGCCTGATCCAATCAACCACAGCAGAACTGGACGGAAATGGAGCTGTATCTGTCACACACACATACTGGAGCACACACACACACATACTGGAGCACACACACACAACAGAGCCTTCCCTTCTTTTAGAATACAAATTAAGCTTCTCTGCATACAGAATAGTTAGTACACTTCCCCTCTGAATACAGAATAGTTAGTACACTTCCCCTCTGATTACAGACTAGTTAGTACACTTCCCCTCTGAATACAGACTAGTTAGTACACGTCCCCTCTGAATACAGACTAGTTAGTACACTTCCCCTCTGATTACAGACTAGTTAGTACACTTCCCCTCTGAATACAGACTAGTTAGTACACTTCCCCTCTGCATACAGAATAGTTAGTACACGTCCCCTCTGAATACAGAATAGTTAGTACACTTCCCCTCTGAATACAGACTAGTTAGTACACTTCCCCTGTGAATACAGACTACTTATTACACGTCCCCTCTGAATACAGACTAGTTAGTACACTTCCCCTCTGAATACAGACTAGTTAGTACACTTCCCCTCTGAATACAGAATAGTTAGTACACTTCCCCTCTGAATACAGAATAGTTAGTACACTTCCCCTCTGAATACAGAATAGTTAGTACACTTCCCCTCTGCATACAGAATAGTTAGTACACTTCCCCTCTGAATAGAGAATAGTTATTACACGTCCCCTCTGCATACAGACTAGTTAGTACACTTCCCCTCTGCATACAGACTAGTTAGTACACTTCCCCTCTGAATACAGACTAGTTAGTACACTTCCCCTCTGAATACAGACTAGTTAGTACACTTCCCCTCTGAATACAGACTAGTTAGTACACTTCCCCTCTGAATACAGACTAGTTAGTACACTTCCCCTCTGCATACAGAATAGTTAGTAAACTTCCCCTCTGAATACAGAATAGTTAGTACACTTCCGCTCTGCATACAGAATAGTTAGTACACTTCCCCTCTGAATATAGAATAGTTATTACACGTCCCCTCTGCATACAGACTAGTTAGTACACTTCCCCTCTGAATACAGACTAGTTAGTACACTTCCCCTCTGAATACAGAATAGTTAGTACACTTCCCCTCTGCATACAGAATAGTTAGTACACTTCCCCTCTGAATACAGAATAGTTAGTACACTTCCCCTCTGAATACAGACTAGTTAGTACACTTCCCCTCTGAATACAGACTAGTTAGTACACTTCCCCTCTGAATACAGACTAGTTAGTACACTTCCCCTCTGAATACAGAATAGTTAGTACACTTCCCCTCTGCATACAGAATAGTTAGTACACTTCCCCTCTGAATACAGACTAGTTAGTACACTTCCCCTCTGAATACAGACTAGTTAGTACACTTCCCCTCTGAATACAGAATAGTTAGTACACTTCCCCTCTGCATACAGACTAGTTAGTACACTTCCCCTCTGAATACAGAATAGTTAGTACACTTCCCCTCTGCATACAGAATAGTTAGTACACTTCCCCTCTGAATACAGAATAGTTAGTACACTTCCCCTCTGCATACAGAATAGTTAGTACACTTCCCCTCTGAATACAGAATAGTTATTACACGTCCCCTCTGCATACAGACTAGTTAGTACACTTCCCCTCTGAATACAGACTAGTTAATACACTTCCCCTCTGATTACAGACTAGTTAGTACACTTCCCCTCTGAATACAGACTAGTTAGTACACTTCCCCTCTGCATACAGAATAGTTAGTACACTTCCCCTCTGAATACAGAATAGTTAGTACACTTCCCCTCTGAATACAGAATAGTTAGTACACTTCCCCTCTACATACAGAATAGTTAGTACACTTCCCCTCTACATACAGAATAGTTAGTACACTTCCCCTCTACATACAGAATAGTTAGTACACTTCCCCTCTGAATACAGACTAGTTAGTACACTTCCCCTCTGAATACAGACTAGTTAGTACACGTCCCCTCTGAATACAGACTAGTTAGTACACTTCCCCTCTGAATACAGAATAGTTAGTACACTTCCCCTCTGAATACAGAATAGTTAGTACACTTCCCCTCTGAATACAGAATAGTTAGTACACGTCCCCTCTGAATACAGAATAGTTAGTACACTTCCCCTCTGAATACAGAATAGTTAGTACACTTCCCTTCTGAATACAGAATAGTTAGTACACGTCCCCTCTGAATACAGAATAGTTAGTACACTTCCCCTCTGAATACAGAATAGTTAGTACACGTCCCCTCTGAATACAGAATAGTTAGTACACTTCCCCTCTGAATACAGAATAGTTAGTACACTTCCCCTCTGAATACAGAATAGTTAGTACACGTCCCCTCTGAATACAGACTACTTATTACACGTCCCCTCTGAATAAAGACTACTTAGTACACTTCCCCTCTGAATACAGACTAGTTAGTACACTTCCCCTCTGAATACAGAATAGTTAGTACACGTCCCCTCTGAATAAAGACTAGTTAGTACACTTCCCCTCTGAATACAGACTAGTTAGTACACTTCCCCTCTGAATACAGAATAGTTAGTACACTTCCCCTCTGAATACAGACTAGTTAGTACACTTACCAGACAGAAGATATATCAGCCTCCATCCAAGATGTAGACAGGATGTATTGAAACTTGACTTGAGTTATTTGCATGCAAGCTGTCATTTCCGTGTGGGAATTGGAAATGAACACAGGTGTAGTTTTGTTTTCCATTGAAGGAAGCAGTCTCTAGTCTTGTCTTGGGGGTCTATGGGGTAACATTGAAATATAAACAAATGATGTGATTTATACCAACAACGTGGCCAAGGTGAACAAAGAAAATAATCAACTATCTGTGCAGGTTTGTGTTTTGTTGGTTTACTTGTAGTTAAATGTATCCTGGATATAATCTTTATTTAACGGATGAAGGAAGATGAGTTAGACTGGTCTTGTAAGGCAGGGTTTCCCAAACTCCGTCCTGCCCCCCCCCCCCCCCCCCCCCCCCCTTCGGCTGCACCTTTTGTATTTTTTCAGTAGCACTACACAGCTGATTAAATAATCCAGGACGGAGTTTGGGAACCTTGTTGTAGGGGATAATATTAAAATTTAATCAAAGCTCTGATCGGTGCCAACCTCATGGTGAGCAAGGTGAACAATAGAATAATTAACTGCCTGTTCATAATCCTTCTGTGGTTGTTCTTTAATTGTTTCTTGTGTTCTGTATGTTAATTTGTTAATCTATAATCAAAATGGGAGAAAACAAATATGTGAGGAACAGAATGTTTCAGTAGTAAAACAAAAAGGCGTTCTCTATAGTACCAAATCCGTAAACAGGAGCTGCTTTACCCAGAATTATTCAGACTGCTTAACGATAAGCCTTAAACTACTCGTAATGTAATTCACTAATAAACCACTGCAATTTAGGCCTTCAAATGTGATGTGTGTGTTGTTATGTTATGTTGTGTTGTGTTATGTTATATATAGAAATCCAATCAACAATGAATGAATTAATTATTGCGTTTCAGGCCACTGACACGTACCTGGTGAATGAAGACCCATCCAGAGGCCCCGGGATGCCCGAGTGTTTCCTCGTGTCTGATTCCTACAGGGTACGTACCCACACACACACACACACACACACACACACACACACACACACACACACACACACACACACACACACACACACACACACACACACACACACACACACACACAGTACACTGTTTTCCCTTCTGTTACTTCTTTACTTTGACAGTCTGAGCCTTGTATATTCACATGTACATACCTGGGACTATTCTACATGTCTACATGTGTAATGTCTCTGCACAGTAACAGAGACATTACTGTTTTTGTCCTCGCTACATTCCCTCTGCTTTTCTTTCTGAAGGTCTCTGACTCCAGCCACCTGTCTGGCACGTTGAGCGTGCTAATGATTTTATCAATATGCTACATCACCTTCCAGTATGTAATAGCCAAGCCACAGGCCATGGTAAACAGAAAGTATGCATACTGCCGTACTCCTTCAGTGTGTAGAAAGAAGAAACGGCAAGGCCCTAACACACACACACACACACACACACACACCAACCGCGAGGCCCTAACACACACACACACACACACACACACACACACACACACACACACACACACACACACACACACACACACACACACACACACACACACACACCAACCGTGAGGCCCTAACACACACACACACACCAACCGCGAGGCCCTAAATATAGTTAGATGACATATGGTTTTCCCATGTGCTTTTTAATGGCAGATTTAGCCTGTGGGTTTGGGGGGGTTTGAGGTAACTTACTAACGGTCAAAACGGGTTGTTTGATGCATGGGAGTGAGTGTGTGTGTGTGTGTGTGTGTGTGTGTGTGTGTGTGTGTGTGTGTGTGTGTGTGTGTGTGTGTGTGTGTGTGTGTGTGTGTGTGTGTGTGTGTGTGTGTGTGTGTGTGTGTGTGTGTGTGTGTGTGTGTGTGTGTGTGTGGGAGTTTGCATTGTGGGGAGAATGGAATCAGAATACAGAATTCCCTTCGTTTTGGGGCTCTAGAACTCCTGGGTTGTTAGTGGTTGTGGTGAGAGGATCTGTTAAGACAACAACCTGTGATGAATACAGAGATGGTTTGCGTCCCAAATGACAACCTATCCCCTACACAGTGCACTACTTTTGTCCAGAACCCTATGGGCCCTGGTCTAAAGTAGTGCACTATATAGGGAATAGGGTGTCATTTGAGTCACCGCCAGAGAGAGGGATTGAGACAGCCAAGGAGAGAGGGAAAGAGTGAGAGCCAGAGAGAGAGAGGAATAGAGAGCCAGGAAGAGAGATAGAGATGGAGAGCAAGAGAGAGAGAGACACAGAGAGAGAGGGAGAGCCAGAGAGGGAGATGGAGAGAGAGGGAGAGCCAGAGAGGGAGATGGAGAGAGAGGGAGAGCCGGAGAGAGAGGGAGAGAGAGAGAGAGAGAGAGAGAGAGAGAGAGAGAGAGAGAGAGAGAGGGAGAGCCAGAGAGGGAGATGGAGAGAGAGGGAGAGCCAGAGAGGGAGATGGGGAGATGGAGAGAGAGGGAGAGCCAGAGAGGGAGATTGAGAGAGAGAGGGAAAGCCAGAGAGGGAGATGGAGGGAGATGGAGAGAGAGGGAGAGCCAGAGAGGGAGATGGAGAGAGAGGGAGAGCCAGAGAGGGAGATGGAGAGAGGGAGAGAGAGAGAGAGAGCCAGAGCACAAAGACTAGGAGTGGTTGGGTCTGTGCCGCAGGGTGTGGTGAGGAGAGGGGGATTTGGAATTGGATCCCCCTCTCTGATTTCCCCTCACTTTTTCTCTCTCTGATTCTCTCAATCTTTATTTCTGTCTCTTCTGCTCTCTTTAATTGGCCACAGAGTGTGGTGTAGCATAGTGTGTGTAGGTGTGTGTGTGTGTATGAATGCGTGCGTGCATATGTGCATGTTCTCTGTTGTGTGTGTGTTCTGTAGGGGCTGCATAGCATTCCTAATGCACAGTGCTGCATGTGGCTGAGGTCTCGTAAATCTACTGGGCTTCAACGGCTCCCAAAAACTCAACTTGGCGCTTGTGCTCCGGGGTGACTTCAAACCCTCCAAAACCGCACCCCTACACACACACACACACACACACACACACAGACAGACAGACAGACAGACAGACAGACAGACAGACAGACAGACAGACAGACAGACAGACAGACAGACAGACAGACAGACAGACAGACAGACAGACAGACAGACAGACAGACAGACAGACAGACAGACAGACAGACAGACAGACACATACAAATTGAACACATTCTCCTACCTCACCTCAAGGGTGAATTGGCGGGATGCAGGAGAAGCAGGGTAATTGACAGGGTGTGTGTGTGTGCATCATATGCTCTCCCTGCAGCTATACATACAGAACGTGAGGTTGACCCGAGATGATCAACCAGCTGAACATGGACCAGGGTGTTTAAGGATAAGCCAGCCAGCCAGTCAGTCAGCCAGCCAGCCAGTCGTTGATTAAAAACAGAACTATGTTCTCTTCAGACAACACAAGTCCAATTGTGGCTGACTCTTAAACAGTCTTTCTATTAGCCTGTAGATGACTATAACAGAAGGCTGGGGTTAAAGAGGTTTGGTGTTCTGTAGTACTGTAGTTAGGTCCCCTTATACATATATACAGTAATAGGATATTTCACTGATGCTTTTATACAAAGTGACTTACAGATGTAGGATCTTAATTTGATCACCCTTTTGTTCCTGATAATTTTGTATTGTGACTATATAGGTCGAATTAAGATCTTACATCTGTACATACATTGAACATTATACCCACTACCAGAAGAAGACATGGTAGGCTTACGTAATGTTGAGTGGCTCTGGTAGTTGTGAGATGTGCGGTTTGTAAGTTCTGGCCACCCCTGTTTGATTGGAGTGGTGCTGTCTATACCCTATTTTTAGAGTGGGCTACACTTTATATTACTATGTGTGTGAGAAAGATGTTCAAATGCCTGTCACACACACACACACACACACACAGACACACACACACACACACACACACACACACACACACACACACACATACACACACACACACACACACACACACACACACACACACACACAAATGCACTAATAATGGGTAATGTGCATGACTATGATGAGTGAGGGACCCTGTAATTTGACCAACCTGTCTTTAGCAGCCAGTGAAATACCAATTGACAACTTTAAAACATGATGGCAAGTAAGGACTTGGCAGTTGGCACGATCAGGGTTAGTAGCTGTTTCAACGTTATAATTGCGGTCAATGTTGGTTGATGTTTTAAGTTGTATTTTTTCTCTATCCAACTCCAACATGATCACATCTTTATAAAGCGCGAAGATTTACATCTGAATATTTGATAGGGAAATAGAGGGAGAGAGAAGGGGGGAGTGTGTGTCACAAAGAGTTCACAAACTTTTCCCCCAAAGTTTGTGTAGGCTTTCACTTTCAGCTCTCGAGGCGGGGTTAGTGGTACAGCATAGAGTGAGCGGAGCGGCACAGCGGAGCGTTTTGCAATGCAGTACCACATGCAGCGGACTTCCAACTTCTATCCAACTTGAATAAGATTCCACTTTATGAACTCTAAAATAACCATGTACTCCCCTTACTGCTTGACACAGGTAAAAACTCTACTTTTCTTTGGTATTCTGCCTCCACTTTAGCTCTCCGGATGTTGTTGGTTTTTAATGTTGTCGTTGTCCATGTACGGTGCCGCTTGTCAATAATTTGGTTTTAGGGACCTTTTCGCTATCCGCTCGTTTCAGATGGTGTGTTCGACTTCTCTCCGCTCTCTGTCCCTCTTCCCCTTTGATGGCATCTCTCCAACAGGCTTTCTTGTGCGTTTCATTACACATGGTTAGAAGAGAAAATGGCGCTTCTCCTGAATCTATTTTATATCAAAAGGAGGGGAGAGAAGAGTTCAGGAGGGAATGGGGCTCGCGCTATTCCTACATTGGTCGCTTGTTATGCTGTCCTATAGCTATTTAAAAACACAACAATTACACAACAATATCAACTAAGTAAAAGAACCAGCATTGAATGTATTCGTTTTGGAGTGCTTTTCCATGGAAATGAACGATCTTTCGAACTTTGTTGAGATAGTTGTGGTGGCTATGGAGGTGTTTGAGCGACTGTCACTGTGCTTGTCATTCAACCCACACGACAGCTGTACCCGGGCTCTCAGCTTTAGGCTTCTGTTCTGTTGTCACAGAACTTAATTGAAATATAGTTTTACATTTCCAATCGATAAATGTCGTTTTTAGGTTGATAAGGATAGAAGGAAAGGTGTATTATTTCGGAGGACGGCGGGAATGCATGCCCGTTTTCCCTCAGTATTGGATTGTGTTGGGGGTCACAATTGTAGCACGTATACTTGTAGATTCCTTGTATGTAATCGAGTATGGGGAAAGTTATCGGACTATAGTTTTCTTTAATTTGACACACAACTGAAGCAACATCACACGCCTAGACAATGAAGGGAGAAATATGCCATTTAACTATGAGGACTTTATAGTCCTTTGACATCTGACTGTATAGGCCTGATGAGAACGTTTGTAAATGTTGCTTGTTTTATTTTAGTTGACATTTGCTTGTTTAACGAGATACCTTTACGGCAGAATACGGGTGAATACATAGGCCTACATGAGTGAGTGTTGGTTTTGATATAACTTTTGGGGTTATTGTGGACGGCAAGAAATGAAATGGCAATGCCGTTGTGCGTAAATGTAAGGTGGTATTTATTAATATAGGCCTAACATTGAGGCCTTTCCCTCCGTTGGTTTGGAATTCAGATATGTGTGGACAGTGGTTGGAGAATAAAGTATTGTAGGCTACATTTAACAATTATATACTGATACAACATGTAGTATTTTAGAAATAAAAAATATGGCACACAAGGAAGCGATTTTGGATCATATGCTGGGCTAATGTGTATATGCATTTGAAACAGTTTTGTTGCTGACAAGTCATTGCATTATATGAAGGCCTATTTATCTAAATGGAAAATTACTAATCTGAGTCACTGTTTGATTTATTTCAGATGAAAATCTTAAAATTAGGTCACAGTGCAATTTACTGGCCCGTTTTACTGGAATCAGTTTGGTAGCCTCATGACAGCAGGCCTATGCTGCTTACATGAAATAACAACAGAACACATATTATTTTATTAATTTACTTAAAAAAATACATGTCAACTTTGATTAAGAATTTGGATGTGTATATTGGGACTTCACTGTAGCCGTCTGAGAAAAGCGTTTGAGCGCGCACGGAGCGGTGCGAATTTCACCTTCAACTGAGAAGTGCAGGGCAGGACCGGCAGGACCGAACTTGTTTGGCCCTTGAAGCTCGACGGAAGTAGCTTACAGACAGACAGTAGGCCTATTATACACTTAGATTTGAATATTGCCTTAAATGTCACAATCTCAGCACTCGTTTCACTCTCTTCCTTTGTTTGGTGGTCCCATAGGCAGTAAACTGTAGGGCAACCTCTTCTAAAAATGCATTACTATTATAACGTTTTTTAAAAAAAAATCTGTGTGTGTCTTGATGTTCTGTTTTGTTTAGTCTTTTACCACTATTATTGTATGCTAAAATATAGCCCATATAGCCGTGCAGTAGGCCTATAGGTCACGGGGCCTTAGCTCTTTTCTCAGTATAGCCTATATGCCTTACTTGTGGCTGAGGTCGAATTGTACATTTTTTAATTGCATCTCTGACTTAATTTTAATAGGATAATTCACGCAATCCATATTATTTTACCAGACGCGGCTTTGCTTCTCAGCTTTGCAAGTGTTTTTCGAAGTTCCATGAATTAATGAATGCCCTTCGTTATTTTTATTGGACTTAATGGCCTACTTTAACCATACAATTGAATGTGTTGTTGTCACTGTAATTTCTATTCACTTTCTGTAACAAGTGTTCAGTTTTAGAATTAGGCCTAAGGAACAGTAACCGCATGTTTGGCTGGGGGAAAATATAGGCCCTCTCGGTCAGCTCTTTGTAGTAGACACAGTCAAATCATCAGCTAAAATCACTGTGGAGGTAATGTCAGTCTTAAAGAAACGTATTTCTAGTAGAAAATCATAAACAGCATTAATTATTTCTTTAAAGATAGATATTGTCGTATGGGTCAGCTGGGGTCAATGTAATTTAGCTTGTAAGAGTTCAGACTTGGCATTATTTAATTTGTTTGTTTTATTTGCCTATACATTTATTCAGGGCACTTCTTTCAAAACCTGCATATTTAGTTTAGATATATTTCCAAGCCAAGTGCATATGGGGTTGAGCTCCGCGCGCATCATGTTTCTCTTTCTTTCCATTAATTAAAATTAATTGGCTACAGATCCGCCTACATGAGCCGAGCAGCGCGGCGAGCGCGTGCATGCTGCCCATATGCGCGTGCATGCTGCCCATATGCGCGTGCATGCTGCCCATATGCGCAATACATATTGATCTTGTTAAGCTTCTGTGAGCTGATTTGTTTTCCTCGCGACTGATATATTTTTCACCAGTAATTGATTTGTCAGCGTTATAATGATCTGATTTAATTTAAGTCTAGTAGCATATTCAGTATTTGCATTATAAAAAGGCAGTCAAAGTTGTTTGGCCTCAAGACATTATGGAGATCATTTGGCAGTGAGAATATGGAAGGAAATACATGATTTATTTTTCTTGACGGTTCCAATATTATATGTTTGCAAGTTGTGCAAATTCTTGCGATATGATCTTTTGACTAAAAAGTTCCCTGCAAGCGTTGAGCGGAGTTTTCAGAGGGCCAATTAGCCTTGGTTTTCCGGTGAGTGAGAGAGAGAGTGTGTGTGTGTGCTTATCATACCACCCACCCGCGGGAATTATCCTCGCGTTCCTCCGGAATCAACCATTTTGTCTGGAGATTGTCTTTACATTTTCTTTGATTTAACCATGTTGAAATGAAACAATCAGCAATGGGGACATGTGGTAACAAATGTAAACAATCAGTGATACATTATTAATGAGGATAAAAGCTTTGTTGGAATGGACATGATTAGGTGAGGGACCTTGGGCATGACGCGTAATGGACGCGAAGTATGGATAGCCAAATCAGTACATTTTCAAAGTGGCGCTGGGAGGGTTTTTGAGGAGGAATATGGCACTGTTTTATGCTTTTTTTTTGTAGGGAGAGGAGGGAACCATTTGCATAAAGGTTTTATGTAATGTGTTTGGATATCAATTATTGCTTCAGTCTCCACTCAAGTTTCCCAGAAAATGTGATGTTTAGTGCAGGCTAGACTGCGTCGAGTCTGGATTTACTTGCGTTTTCACGAGGCTTCCGCAGTCTGCCTTTTACGCACAGTGCCAACCCATGACGTTTTCTGCTGCTCTTGATAACAAAATACGCAACTCTTGCTGGATATGCGTTTAGTTGTTGGTCGATTTAATGTTTTTATTTTTATTTATTTATATATTTTATGTTTAGTATATTCCCCACTTGTTTTAGAATTGATTTCAAGATCAAATGCGTAGGCTTACTTAAAACGCACTGAGCCGCGTGTGGCAATGAATGCCCGCGTTATGGTCGACTTGAAAGAAAGAAATGAGTTTAGGCCAAACATAGCTGTGAGCATTAGGAAATGTACGTTTGGTGATAGAGATGATGTCATAATTATCTCTCAAACAATAATGTAGTTGTAGTTTGATTGCGTGTGAAGGGAAAGCAAGGACACCGCAGTATGTGTGTCCATATTAGTGTGTTTGGGAAGCGCTGCCACGAGATTTGGGCAGGTCAGCGTACAGGGATAAATGTGCAGGGCCAGCTCTAGCCTTCTGGGTGCCCTAAGCGAGATATCCTGCAATTGTACACATTTTGCCGTGGGGTGGAGCGACATTTTTTAAAAGTTTTAAAGCGGCCTGAGGCCATAAGCGATGTCATGTCTGCCTGGAGCCAGTGCTGTCAATGCTTGTAGGTTAACCCCTTCCTTCATCACTTCAGTACTGGAAGCACCAAACTATTGATTCATCTCAATGAATGATTCAGTAGTTGATGATGATGTCCTTATTTATTATGCAATTTATCAATTTGGAACAGTTGAGAAATCACAAAATTAAATGTTTGTTACATGTCTCATTTTTCAACTATTCCAAATAGATGAATTTGCCTTCACTTTTAAGTTACAGCTTGCCGTGGTAGATAGATATTGCCTGGCTACCCAAACCCCTTGCTCCAGCCAAATACTACGCCACGCCCATGAACGTTAGTTTATTCTCTGCAATGAGTCTGGATCTGAGTACCTCTGAGTACCTCCCCTAGAACGCAAACACATTCTAACCATTCTGATTGGTGCCAGAAACCGATGGGTTGGGCCAGCACCAGAAATACATGTGGGTAAAGCAGCTTTTAGAAAATTCATCACTGGCTTTGATACTCTGATTGGTTAGAAAGGATCCAATTGCTGATGACTTTGTTTTGTCCAACACTCCTCATTTTGACATCACCACAAACGACTTCAATGATGGCAGTCTCAGACTGAAGTATGTAGCTAACATAGAGCAGCGGAAGAATTCAGTTTGAGTCGTCAGGTAAAGATAGATAGGCCTCAGTCCTGATGTCAGGCGATCAGTCTGTCAGTAGTGTGAGTTATTCTCACCCAGTTTGTCCTCCAGGGACCTCATGCGTCAGCGGTGGGTTTTGGTTACACCAGCACCGGATGGTGACTGGGGTGTACGGTGGTGTTGGTGTAAGCCGAGGTGGCCTCCCTTGATCCGGTAACATGCTGGTAACATCGTTCCTGCCGTGGTGTCACTTTTCACCACACCGACACCGGGACAGGAGCTGGTGATGGACATAGAAATATAACTATTAGAATGGGACCCGCAGCCCCTCCACCTATCAGGGAATATTGACTTGAATGGAGGTGCCCATTCTAGTCGTTGTATTTCTATGATGGTGGAGCTGAGAATAGGCATAGGGTTTGGGGTGATGGATGGGTAGAATGCCCCGGTGCTGCCTGGCAGGGTGACACCCTGCACTACATTGTGTTCTGGTTACTTAATTCATCTCCCCCAGGCTAATGGAGGACACCGCTCTGCTTGGGGTCAGCTCTGCCTGGGGTCAGCTCTGCCTGGGGTCAGCTCTGCTTGGGGTCAGCTCTGCCTGGGGTCAGCTCTGCCTGGGGTCAGCTCTGCTTGGGGTCAGCTCTGCCTGGGGTCAGCTCTGCCTGGGGTCAGCTCTGCTTGGGGTCAGCTCTGCCTGGGGTCAGCTCTGCTTGGGGTCAGCTCTGCCTGGGGTCAGCTCTGCTTGGGGTCAGCTCTGCCTGGGGTCAGCTCTACTTGGGGTCAGCTCTGCCTGGGGTCAGCTCTGCTTGGGGTCAGCTCTGCCTGGGGTCAGCTCTGCCTGGTGGGCTCTGTGCTAGTACATATGTTCTATGTGTATAGGACTATGTCTGTTATATATACTGCAGTGCTTGTAAATGTGTACATTTACTGTATGTGTTTATGCACGCTTGTACGCATCCATGTATTAATACATGTATATACATTTACTATACTGTATGCATAATGAGAAAGAATGTACATGCATATATACATTGACACATTGAAACAGAATACTCCATCTCTACCACTGGTAACCTAATGATGCAAGCACTAAAGTCCCAGCTAGCTGAAGTCCTGTAGGATACCTTGTACTATATCTCTCATCCCGGGCCGGGGGCCAGGGGCCGGGGGCCGGGTGCATCTCCTCTCCTCCTGCCTTTGAGGAAGACGAGTTAAATCCATCCTCTGTTCATCTGTTTATCTGTGCAGTCTTCCTGACCGCCCATGGAAAATGGATTTACCACACTTTACCGCTGCCGCTCCACAATCACCATGCAGCACAGGATAATAGGTTGCTGACTGTCCCCTGTGTGTGTGTGTTTGTGTGTGTGTGTGTGTGTGTGTGTGTGTGTGTGTGTGTGTGTGTGTGTGTGTGTGTGTGTGTGTGTGTGTGTGTGTGTGTGTGTGTGTGTGTGTGTGAGAGAGAGAGAGTGTGTATTTGTGTATAACACCCCAACCCCCCAGCATGGATTAGATTTTGGCTGAGCCGTGGCCAGTGGTAGCAGGCAGCCCCTACAGCGGTCTGGTGGCGGTCTGTGATATACTGCTGTGGAACACACACACACACACACACACACACACACACGTTCCAGATATACATAGTGAGGATTGTGGTGGAGGGAAGAAGTTACGATAGAGAGAAGAATAGATGACAAACAGCCGTACCCTCCTCTCCTTAGCCAAGCCAATCTCACCATGACAAAATACATTTTATATTCAATGTGAAATGTGCTCATTGTAAGGCACCTATTTGCTTAGTTTAAAGATTAGAGATGAAGTGTCGAACTCTGAAAAACCTTGTCATTCAATTCACTCATGACTTCCTTCTGCAGGGTATTACATTCTATCAGACATCAGAACCAAATGTACACACATACCAATAATGAAACGGTGTAGATAGATGAAGGCCACAGACTCTGGCTGTTTCCAAAATGGTACCCTATTCTCTACATTATGCACTATGGACCCTGGTCAAAAGTAGCGCACTATTTAGGGAATAGGGTGCCATTTGTGAGGCAGCCTCTGAGTCTGAGGCCACACAGTAAACAGACAGACCAGCCTGCGTTTGCCAACTACCAACCAGGAACATACATAAGGTAAGGAGGGAGGGTTGTGTCCCAAATGGCACCCTATTCCCTAAACAGTGCACTACGTTTGACCAGGGCCTACGGGGAAAAGGTTGCCGTTTGGGACGCAGCCAAAGTCTGTGATTCTGCCAAGTTGGAGACAACTTTCAGAAGACGTGATAACGGAAAGACGCAATGAAAGACGTGAAGGATGAGAGGAGTGAGGGATGAGAAGAGGTTCTCTGACAGCTGCCCTGGAAGAGAAGAGACTCCCATTTTCTTTTACTTCCTCCTCCCTCCACTTTCTTCTCCTCGTCGACTCGCCTCTGTTGAAGAGAAAGCAACGTTTGGGAAGGATCCTCAACTCTGGAGGAGTTGTTGTTTCCCTCCCCCTCCTCCCCCCTCCTCCCCCTGCCTCACCCGTTGGTGTTTTTTTTCTTTTATTCCGTTTCTTCTGTGTTTCGTCGGGTAGCTAACCCAGTGAATGGGACAAGGCGGTTAACCGTGAAATGAAAGCTCTTAGTTACTTGTGGGGTTTTTCTCCAAAGAGGATTTGACACATCATGCATCCATACACAGACCACTCACACATACACAGACCACTCACACATACACAGACCACTCACACATACACAGACCACTCACACATACACAGACCACTCACACATACACAGACCACTCACACATACACAGACCACTCACACATACACAGACCACTCACACATACACTGACCACTCACACATACACAGACCACTCACACATACACAGACCACTCACACATACACAGACCACTCACACATACACAGACCACTCACACATACACAGACCACTCACACATACACAGTACAGACAGATCTACTTAGAGCCGCTAGATCAATGTACAGGCATTGATTTCTGACAAAGCAGATCTGTTGAATGCGTTTTTATATTCTATATGTATTTTATATGTAGAATTAGAGTGACTAGACACTGTATGTCCAAGCATCCAGCGCCAATTAGATGTATAGATCCTCTCCCTTCATTTCTGCAACACCAGTTCTATTGAGTCCATGTATAGTGTGTTCTGTATGTATTCTATGTCAGAGAAATGCCCCTGGCTGGTAAGCAATTCTATGAATGCATTTCTATATTATATAGCTATGTATTTTATGGGGAAAATGCCCTTGCTAAATCTGGTGGGAGACGTTTAGTATAGAAGAAAAAGGGTTTTATTAAACGAATAGATGTCACGCTCTTCTCAGTAGAAGTGAGCCAAGAAACTGTACTGTGGATCGTTCTGACAGGATTGAAACCAGGCAGTCAGCCGTGAAAACCATGTCTCAGTTCAGAGATGCTCCGTCCCATTAAAGGACTTGACTAAATCCTCCGTCTCAAAGGATTTTCTACTTACTATCGCCGTCTCCATCAGGTGCTTGATACAATGTTTGCGTCACGTGTTACGATACGATTTGC
Organism: Salmo salar; assembly: GCF_965601325.2. Taxonomy (NCBI): domain Eukaryota; kingdom Metazoa; phylum Chordata; class Actinopteri; order Salmoniformes; family Salmonidae; genus Salmo; species Salmo salar. The sequence continues at coordinate 24,475,697 of NC_138302.1, read as the reverse complement.
ATTTTTGTCTTTTAGCAAACGCTCTTATCCAGAGCGTCTAACAGGAGAAATTAGGGTTAAGTGCCTTGCTCAAGGGTACCTGGCCAGATTTTTCACCTAGTCGGCTCGGGGATTCGGGGATTCGAACCAGTGACCTTTCGTTTACTGGCCCAGCTCTCTAACCACTGTATCATGTATTAGTAAACTGAAGAGAATTTGCAGACAGAAGCTTCACTGTCAGATATGTTATAAATATATATATATCCAGTGCAGACAGTTGATGTGAAGATTTGCAGGAAAGCCGTAGTGCCGGAAAATAATCTGATTGGTTAGCTGCTAGGTGAAGAAGTAATAACACAGCATATGATGCAGGTAGAACAGCCTGACTGGTTAGCTGCTAGGTGAAGAAGTAATAACACAGCATATGAAGCAGGTAGAACAGCCTGACTGGTTAGCTGCTAGGTGAAGAAGTAATAACACAGCATATGAAGCAGGTAGAACAGCCTGATTGGTTAGCTGCTAGGTGAAGATGTAATAACACAGCATATGATGCAGGTAGAACAGCCTGACTGGTTAGCTGCTAGGTGAAGAAGTAATAACACAGCATATGAAGCAGGTAGAACAGCCTGATTGGTTAGCTGCTAGGTGAAGAAGTAATAACACAGCATATGAAGCAGGTAGAACAGCCTGACTGGTTAGCTGCTAGGTGAAGAAGTAATAACACAGCATATGAAGCAGGTAGAACAGCCTGACTGGTTAGCTGCTAGGTGAAGAAGTAATAACACAGCATATGATGCAGGTAGAACAGCCTGACTGGTTAGCTGCTAGGTGAAGAAGTAATAACACAGCATATGAAGCAGGTAAAACTGCCTGACTGGTTAGCTGCTAGGTGAATAAGTAATAACACAGCATATGAAGCAGGTAGAACAGCCTGACTGGTTTGATCCCTGTTTGATGGGACCATAGAGATACATGTATATGATTAATTTTCTATTTAGTCCTGTGGTTGGAACAAGCATTCGTCAACCATACAGCTAGATATAGGTTAGTGTATGTGTAATACAGTACCCTTTGCCAGTTGATCTGATCGTGGCTCATAGGATACCATAGGTCTAGAGTACCAGTGCTTCACTACATTGGCATGACACAACACACTCTGAAGGTCATTTATTTTAGTGTGTTTGTACCACAGGGACAAGTGAGGAGCGTTTGCATGGGGAGGTGTTGACAGGAGCGTCTAATGCTGTAGGCATGTTAGACAGTCATATCAATATAGAGCAGCTCTCACTCTTTTTCTCTCCCTCTCTCTCTTTCTCTCTCTCTCTCTCTGTCTCTGTCCCCTCTCTCTCTGTCTCTGTCCCCTCTCTCTGTCTCTGTCCTCCTCTCTCTCTCTCTGTGTCTCTGTCCCCCCTCTCTCTCTCTCTCTGCCCCTCTCTCTCTCTCTCTCTCTCTCTCTCTCTCTCTCTCTCTCTCTCTCTGTGTGTCTCTGTCTCCCCTCTCTCTCTCTCTCTCTCTCTCTCTCTCTCTCTCTCTCTGTGTGTCTCTGTCCCCTCTCTCTCTCTCTCTCTCTCTCTCTCTCTCTCTCTGTCTCTGCCCCCCCCCCCCCTCTCTCTCTCTCTCTCTCTCTCTCTCTCTCTCTCTCTCTCTCTCTCTCTCTGTCTCTGTCCCCTCTCTCTCTCTCTGTCTCTGTCCCCTCTCTCTCTCTCTGTCTCTGTCCCCTCTCTCTGTCTCTATCCCCTCTATTTCTCCCTCTCTCTGCCCCCCCTCTATCTGTCTCTCTCTGCCTCTCCCTCTCTTTCCCTCTCTCTCTTTTCCTCTCTCGCTCTCTCTCTGTCCCCCCTCTCTCTCTGTCCCCTCTCTCTCTCTCTGTCCCTCCCCATTCTCTCTCTCTCTGTCCCCCCCTCTCTCTCTGTCCCCTCTCTCTCTCTCTGTCCCTCCCCATTCTCTCTCTCTCTGTCCCCCCCCTCTGTCCTCTCTCTCTCTGTCAGTCAGTCCAGTACTTTTCGTACTGAAAACCGTCCTGTGATTCCTACCACTGTAGTAGAAGTGTACTAGGCTGGGCTAGGCCTGGACAGTACAGTCAGCCAGTCTCAGTAGAACAAAGTGTTCTCTAACTCTCTGCTCTCACTCCTCTGGAGAGAGGAGGAGGGTTTTGGCTGCCCTCCAGGGGTGGAAAAATCTATAAGCCATTACGTAATATACCATATCTTTACCTTAGGTGAACCCAGTACAAGATCCACAGCTGTGAGCACACAGAGGGAGTCAGAGAGGCCTGTGTGGAAAAGAGATTGTGTGTGAAGGGAGAGAGAAAGAGTGCGTGTGTGTGTGTGTCTGTGTGTGTGTCTGTGTAGAAACAGAGAGAGGGAGAATGAGTGTGTGTACTGTATTAGAGAGAGACTTCTTTGTGGCCAGTCTGCAGCACTTGCAGACCATCACATCAATAGGTCACATCACAATTAGCTGGAACTCTATTGTAACATTACCTTCTTTCCTTTCTTTCTGTTTTTCATCTGTTTATTTGTTCATTTTCAAGCATACTTTTTGAAAGCAGCATTTGCATAGATAGACTTAAGAGGAGACTTCTGGATTCTTCACAGTGACTTGGCCAAGTGATCAGGATGCTCGTAGAGTAAGTCAGACCCTCTGTGATTCATTCGTTCATTTATATATACAGTTAAATCAGAATCCTGTTGTGTGATGCGAAACGCCATGGCAACGTACTGCACTGTACATCCAAAGCCGCTGGGCTGAATATTAATTTACGAAAGCTTCTTCTTCCCGCATACAGATAAGTGTGTGTGAATGCGTGCATACAGGTGTGTTTGAAAATGGGACTATGAGGCCGCAGGCCGTGCAGCGGTGAACAGACCTGCTTTTCACTTCACACATTGACAGTATTGGCACGTCAACGCTTTCATCCCATAATATGCACTAATCATGGTTTGACAAGATGGGTCAGGTCTGCATCCCAAATGGCACCCTATGGGCCCTGGTCAGAAGTAGTGCACTATAGAGGCTCTGGTCAGAAGTAGTGCACTATAGAGGCTCTGGCCAAAAGTAGTGCACTATAGAGGCTCTGGTCAGAAGTAGTGCACTATAGAGGCTCTGGTCAAAAGTAGTGCACTATAGAGGCTCTGGCCAAAAGTAGTGCACTATAGAGGCTCTGGTCAAAAGTAGTGCACTATAGAGGCTCTGGTCAAAAGTAGTGCACCATAGAGGCTCTGGCCAAAAGTAGTGCACTATAGAGGCTCTGGTCAAAAGTAGTGCACTATAGAGGCTCTGGCCAGAAGTAGTGCACTATAGAGGGAATAGGATGCCATTTGGGACGCAGGCGCAGACTCTTTTGGTTTTGATGTGACTGACACTATCTTGAGTTTGTGCGAGTCCAGGCCTCACAATACATGCGTCCACATCTCCTTAATGGCTATTGTCGTGATTCTCTGGCTGTCCGTGTGAATAAATTCCATTGGCCCAAACGTTTTCCTCTACACATCGATGCTTGGTGATGGGTCTAATGTTGTTCAAGAAGGGTCACGTTAAATGAATTAGATTCAGGTGCCTGCTGCTGCTGTTTTCAATCTGATTGCAGACTACTTCCAATATTAGGCTTGTCACGCTTGTCGTTGGAAATGGAGGACCAAAACGCAGCAGGTATGTGTATGCTCATCTTGAGATTTATTAACTTCCAAAATGAACGTACAAAATAACAAAACAAGTGACCGAACGAAATACAGACAGTCTGGTAAGGCACAAGGCTAAACTCAGAACAATCACCCACCTCTCAAGGACCAAGCAGCAGAGGAAGGAGCAGAGGGACTTCGAGTTGGACTGGCGGGAGAAGTGGACCTGGGAGGAAGTTCTGGACGGGGCCGGACCTTGGCACCAGGCTGAGGATTATCGCCGCCCGCAGTGGGAAATTGAGGCAGCCAAGGCAGAGAGGCGGAGGTACGAGGCCAAGTACGCGCTGAGGGAGAAGCACGAGAGGCACCCCCAAGAATTTTTTTTTGGGGGGGCACACGGGTAGTTTGGCTAGGCGTAAGAAGAGCCGGAAGCCAGCTACTCGTGGTTATATGGAGGAGCGTATGGGGTGGAGAGCGCTATGTTTCGCTGAGGAGCGCACTATTTCACCCATACGCACGCACAGTCCGGTGCGCGTTATTCCAGCCCCTCGCAGGTGCCGTGCTAGAGCGGGCATCCAGCCTGGTAGGAGGATGCCTGCGCAGCGCATCTGGTCGCCGGTACGCCTCCGAGGACCAGGCTACCCAACTCCCGCTCTACGCACGGCTACCATCAGGCCCCTGCACAGCCCAGTCTGCCCTGTACGAGCACCCCGCTCGTACAGGGCTACTAGTTCCATCCAGCCAAGACGGGTTGTGCAGGAGGTAAGATCGAGACCGACTGTGCGCCTCCATAGCCCTGGGTTTCCAGCTCCTGTCTCTCGTGCGGACCCAGAAGTGCGTCAACCCAGTCCGACTCGTCCTGTTCCCGCTCCCCGCACTAGCCTGGAGGTGCGTGTACATAATCTGGTAAGCCCAGTACCAGCACCACGCACCAGGCTACAAGTGCGTCAACCCAGCCACGCCACTCAACAGTCACCTGAGCTGCCCGCCAGTCAACAGTCGTCACCAGAGCTGCCCGCCAGTCAACAGTCGTCACCAGAGCTGCCCGCCAGTCAACAGTCGTCACCAGAGCTGCCCGCCAGTCAACAGTCGTCAGAGCTGCCCGCCAGTCAACAGTCGTCAGAGCTGCCCGCCAGTCAACAGTCGTCAGAGCTGCCCGCCAGTCAACAGTCGCCAGAGAGGTCAGACTGCGCTGAACTGCCGGAGTGGCCAGACTGCGCTGAACTGCCGGAGTGGCCAGACTGCGCTGAACTGCCGGAGTGGCCAGACTGCGCTGAACTGCCGGAGTGGCCAGACTGCGCTGAACTGCCGGAGTGGCCAGACTGCGCTGAACTGCCGGAGTGGCCAGACTGCGCTGAACTGCCGGAGTGGCCAGACTGCGCTGAACTGCCGGAGTGGCCAGACTGCCCTGAACTGCCGGAGTGGCCAGACTGCGCTGAACTGCCGGAGTGGCCAGACTGCCCTGAACTGCCGGAGTGGCCAGACTGCCCTGAACTGCCGGAGTGGCCAGACTGCCCTGAACTGCCGGAGTGGCCAGACTGCGCTGAACTGCCGGAGTGGCCAGACTGCGCTGAACTGCCGGAGTGGCCAGACTGCGCTGAACTGCCGGAGTGGCCAGACTGCCCTGAACTGCCGGAGTGGCCAGACTGCGCTGAACTGCCGGAGTGGCCAGACTGCCCTGAACTGCCGGAGTGGCCAGACTGCGCTGAACTGCCGGAGTGGCCAGACCGCCCTGAACTGCCGGAGTGGCCAGACCGCCCTGAACTGCCGGAGTGGCCAGACCGCCCTGAACTGCCGGAGTGGCCAGACTGCCCTGAACTGCCGGAGTGGCCAGACTGCCCCGAACTGCCGGAGTGGCCAGACTGCCCTGAACTGCCGGAGTGGCCAGACTGCCCCGAACTGCCGGAGTGGCCAGACTGCCCTGAACTGCCGGAGTGGCCAGACTGCGCCGAACTGCCGGAGTGGCCAGACTGCCCTGAACTGCCGGAGTGGCCAGACTGCGCTGAACTGCCGGAGTGGCCAGACTGCCCTGAACTGCCGGAGTGGCCAGACTGCCCTGAACTGCCGGAGTGGCCAGACTGCCCTGAACTGCCGGAGTGGCCAGACTGCGCTGAACTGCCGGAGTGGCCAGACCGCCCTGAACTGCCGGAGTGGCCAGACTGCCCTGAACTGCCGGAGTGGCCAGACTGCCCTGACCTGCCGGAGTGGCCAGACTGCCCTGAACTGCCGGAGTGGCCAGACTGTCCCGAGTTGCCAGACTGCCCAGACTGTCCCGAGTTGCCAGACTACCTTTTCTGATGACGATTTCGCATTATCGTCAGAAGACGAAGATACTTGTGACAAGGCTCTAATACATGGGTCGGCAACAGGCGTCCCGTGGGTCAAAACGGGCCCGCGAGGGATTCTTTTTGGCCTGCCAAAGTTTAGTAAAAAAAAACACACAAAAAAAACATATTTGTTTGGAATTCAGCAAAAAAAATCTAAAAAGCACATATTTTCCCAGGTATTCCCACGAATAAAAAAAGAAAGAAATGTGATTGTGTCTCAAAGTAATCAAAGTATGAAATGATTGACATTTTCTAATACAATCTCTTTTTGGGCTTACATGTAGTTGTGGTAAATCCGCAGTGTACAAATGAATATAATTATCTTCGGGGCCCCCGACCCTCCGAGGCTGAATTTAGTTACCTACCGCTGCTCTAAAATCAACCACCTGCCAGACATATTGACAATTACAAAATAACATGGTACGAATCAGTCAACTCTGATGATGACTGTTATTAAATTGTCCGTGATGACGGTTGATAAAACCCATATGGATTGGGGAAGAGACACACACACACACACACACACACACACACACACACACACACCACACACAACATGTGCTGAGAGGTAATTGTAAGTTAATGTGAAACCGTAGTAAAACACATGCAGATGTGGATTAGAAGGTTTTACCACAGACTCAGTTCTAACTCTTTCCATTGTTACACTCCTTACATTATTCCTAGTTTAGTTGGACCAATCTCACCTGTGGAATTTCAACACAGTCACACACATGCAACTCTTCAACTGGGGGTCGGACCCTCGAGTGAAAGACTTTTGGAGCCCCCTCTCTCACCACACACACGGCTGGTTAACTGTGGTGCGGTGGTGAGGGCGGTTGGCGGTATTGGGGGGCCGGCGGCTGGTGGCTACAACTAGGGAGGCAGATGGCTGGGTGGGAGATGGTGATATGTTTGTGTTTATTGACTTAAAGACACACACACACACACACACACACACACACACACACACACACACACACACACACACACACACACACACACACTCACACACATACAAAAACACACACACACACACACACCAGGGCTCCAGACTCAGGGGAAAGGTGTGTGTTTAGAGCACACAGGCCTAATGATGCTGGTTTAGACATTCTTGCGGTACTCTCTCTGGCTTGTGGTGTGTTAACTGGAACAGGGGCGACAACAAGCCAGCTCAGTGAGAGTAGTGGGAGTTTGTGAGCCCTATGGGCCCTGGTCAAAAGTAGTGCACTATATAGGGAATAGGGTGATATTTGGGAGGCAACCATGGAGGAGGGAAAACATACATCTCCAATGAGCATCGAACTAGTTCCCGGCAGTTTGTGTTTTCCCGGTTGCGCTCAATGTCTTTCTTTTCATATTCAGATGTTATGGATTCTGGAATAGGGCCGATCCTTTTCCCAGCAATGGGAATTTACACTGTTTGGATGTTCTCTCTCGTGTTCCAAACAGAGGACTTTTGAGTTGGAGGCTTTACGGGAGGTTTATAAGTGAATACTCAACCGCTTTTAAACAAATATCGGAATGACGTAAAACATCCCATTTAATTTGTTATTACGTCTAGATTTTCCTTTCGTGTGTTTGTGGGGTTGGGATGTGTGTGTGTGTGTGATTCATAGCGTGGCAGTGTGTAGTCAGGCCTTTTACACAGGTGAGAAAATGCTGACCTGGACCAGAGTAAGTACTGTAACCTACTGCTCACTGTCTCTGTGTCTCAGAGTTTTCTCAGTACAGGAGATATCTGCACACACACACACACACACACACACACACACACACACACACACACACACACACACACACACACACACACACACACACACACACACACACACACACACACACACACACACACACACACACACACATACACACACACACACAATATCACACAAACCCGCTCTCTCTCTCTCTCTCTCTCTCTCTCTCTCAGTAAGAGCGAGCCATGGGTCTTATCTCAGATTTTGTCAAACTAAAAAGCTACTTTGCTAGCTTTCCTTGGAAATCAGCCCGTCTAGCCGTTCTAACAACTATTTCTCCATTTGCCAGTCCATTGTCTAAGAACGGAATGTCATTCATTCCCAGGACAGTTACCCAACTTCCCTCCCCAGTCGGCCTCTATGTTAAACCCTACCTGGTTCTCCAACCTGTCTGACTCCACTGTCTACCCCTCCAGACTAAAATGGCTGATACAAACATATTGAGTTTCTTTACGGGATGTGAAGGAATGCTGATACTAATGCATCAAAACCACGGCTGTGTCCCAAAGGGCAC
>NC_138302.1:24415000-24462500 GCF_965601325.2 Salmo salar | reverse complement strand
CCATGTGAGAGAGAGAAGAGGGAAAGAGAGAGAAGGGGAACAGAGGGAGAGAAAGAGAGACCGAGATGACGAGAGTGTAAGGGTTACAGAGAGAGAGAGAAATAAAGAGAGATGTCAAAAGAGAGAGAGAGAGACTGCAGACCAGAGTGACAGAGCGAGGAAAGGGTGGTGGAATTAGGGAAGAGTGCTGGTGTTGGGGTTGGTGTTGGGGTTGGTGTTGGTGTTGGGGTTGGCGTTGGGGTTGGTGTTGGGGTTGGTGTTGGGGTTGGCATTGGGGTTGGTGTTGGTGTTGGGGTTGGTGTTGGGGCTGGTGTTGGGGTTGGTGTTGGGGTTGGCGTTGGGGCTGGCGTTGGGGTTGGCGTTGGGGTTGGCGTTGGGGTTGGTGTTGGGGTTGGTGTTGGGGCTGGTGTTGGGGTTGGTGTTGGGGTTGGCGTTGGGGCTGGCGTTGGGGTTGGCGTTGGGGTTGGCGTTGGGGTTGGCGTTGGGGCTGGTGTTGGGGTTGGCGTTGGCGTTGGGGTTGGCGTTGGGGTTGGTGTTGGGGCTGGTGTTGGGGGTTGGTGTTTGGGGTTGGCGTTGGGGTTGGTGTTTGGGGTTGGCGTTGGGGTTGGCGTTGGGGTTGGTGTTGGGGCTGGTGTTGGGGGTTGGGGTTGGCGTTGGTGTTGGGGTTGGTGTTGGTGTTGGGGTTGGTGTTGGGGTTGGTGTTGGGGTGGTTGGCGTTGGGGTTGGGTTGTGTTGGGGCTGGTGTTGGGGCTGGTGTTGGGGTTGGTGTTGGTGTTGGGGTTGGTGTTGGGGTTGGCGTTGGTGTTGGGGTTGGGGTTGGTGTTGGGGCTGGTGTTGGGGCTGGTGTTGGGGTTGGTGTTGGGGTTGGTGTTGGGGTTGGTGTTGGTGTTGGGGTTGGTGTTGGTGTTGGCGTTGGGGTTGGTGTTGGGGTTGGTGTTGGGGCTGATGTTGGGGTTGGTGTTGGGGTTGGTGTTGGGGTTGGTGTTGGTGTTGGGGTTGGTGTTGGTGTTGGCGTTGGGGTTGGTGTTGGGGTTGGTGTTGGGGCTGGTGTTGGGGTTGGCGTTGGGGTTGGCGTTGGTGTTGGGGTTGGTGTTGGTGTTGGTGTTGGCGTTGAGGTTGGTGTTGGGGTTGGTGTTGGGGCTGGTGTTGGGGTTGGTGTTGGGGTTGGTGTTGGGGTTGGTGTTGGTGTTGGCGTTGGGGTTGGTGTTGGTGTTGGGGTTGGTGTTGGGGTTGGTGTTGGGTTGGTGTTGGTGTTGGGGTTGGTGTTGGGGTTGGTGTTGGTGTTGGGGTTGGTGTTGGCGTTGGGGTTGGTGTTGGGGTTGGTGTTGGGGCTGGTGTTGGGGCTGGTGTTGGGGTTGGTGTTGGTGTTGGGGTTGGCGGGGTACAGAATGAATGTGTGAGTTGGGCTGGTGGGATGGTGGCGAGGCATTTGCATAAAGGGTGAGGGCATCGTGCCCGGCTGTGGGGAAGGGTTGGCACCTCGCCTCACCAACTGGCAGAGGGAGGACTGAGGAGGAATAAAAGAGAGAGAATTACAGAAACCGAGAAAGGGAGAGGGAGTAAGAGAGTGAAGGGGAGAGAGAGAGTGAGAGAGTGAAGGGGAGAGAGAGAGTGATAGATAGGGAGAGGGAGTAAGAGAGAGTGAAGGGGGAGAGAGAGTGAAGGGGGAGAGAGAGTGATAGATAGGGAGAGGGAGTAAGAGAGAGTGAAGGGGGAGAGAGAGTGATAAAGGGAGAGAGAGTAAGAGAGAGTGAAGGGGAGAGAGAGCGTGATAGATAGGGAGAGAGAGTGATAGATAGAGATAAAGGGAGAGAGAGATTGATAGATAGGGAGAGAGTGATATATATAGAGAGGGAGAGAGTGATAGATAGAGATAAAGGGAGAGAGAGAAAGGAAGAGAATGATATATATAGAGAGAGTGATATATATAGAGAGTGATATATAGAGAGTGATATATAGAGATAAAGGGAGAGAGAGTGATAGATATAGAGAGAGTGATAGAGAGAGAGTGATAGAGAGATTGTGATAGATAGAGAGTGATAGAGAGAGAGTGATAGATAGAGATAGAGGGAGAGAGAGAGTGATAGATAGATAGATAGATAGAGAGAGAGAGAGAGAGAGTGATAGAGAGAGAGAGTGATAGATAGAGAGAGAGTGATAGAGAGAAAGAGAGAGTGATAGATAGATAGATAGATAGAGTGAGAGAGAGTGTGATAGAGTGTTGAGAGTGATAGATAGAGAGTGGAGGGAACTCACTCAATAGAGCATCTCTTGCTTCAGGGAGAGCCGGGTCCTGGCTGGCTGTTGACAGAGCAGGAGAGAGGAGGAGAGGAGAGGAGAGGAGAAGAGAAGAGAAGAGAAGAGAAGAGAAGAGAAGAGAAGAGAAGAGAAGAGAAGAGAAGAGAAGAGAAGAGAAGAGAAGAGAAGAGAAGAGAAGAGAGGAGAGGAGAGGAGAGGAGAGGAGAGGAGAGGAGAGGAGAGGAGAGGAGAGGAGAGGAGAGGGGAGGGGAGGAGGGAAGGAAGGAAGGAAAGAGGAGAGGGGAGGCGAGAGGAGAGGAAGGGAGGTGAGAGGAGAGGAAGGGAGGAGAGGTGAGAGGAGAGCAGGGGAGAAGAGAGCAGGGGAGAGGAGAGGAGTGGTGAGCAGGGGGGACGGGAGATGAGGGAAGGGGATGGGAGGTGGGAGGAGAGGAGAGCAGGGGGGGACGGGAGATGAGGGAAGGGGATGGGAGGTGGGAGGAGAGGAGAGCAGGGGGGACGGGAGAGGAGGGAAGGGGATGGGAGGTGGGAGGAGAGGAGAGCAGGGGGGACGGGAGAGGAGGGAAGGGGATGGGAGGTGGGAGGAGAGGAGAGCAGGGGGGACGGGAGAGGAGGGAAGGGGATGGGAGGTGGGAGGAGAGGAGAGCAGGGGGGACGGGAGAGGAGGGAAGGGAAGGGGACGGGAGGGGAGAGGAGAGGGAATATATGGTTTGATTATCTGCTTCATTCCTGCTGTACTCCACCAACACTCATCCAAAGTTTATATCAAGTCCCTGCAGCTGTACTGTGGTCAAGCTGTTATTGGAATATGATATATACTGTATATGAACTTGAGTGTGTGTGTATGTGTGTGTCATGTGTGACAGACAGTGTCCATGACACACATACACACACACTCAGGTTCAGAGTGTGAGACAGTCCCCTCCCTCTCGTTTAGCCGGAAAACAGACTGTCCCCCCTACACACACACACACACACACACCCTGCCCTCCCCTCTGAGTGTCAGGCACTGCCCACTTGACCTTTTCAGGAATGGCCGCCCTTGTGGACTGCTGGGGGGAATGCTGTGCATTCACTTTTAATGGAGCCGACCAGCTGGGGGGCAGACAGAGAATACCTAGCACCGCCCCGGGGGCAAGTAGTACTATTATAATGGACAGGGGACTTAGTGACATATCTGTTCTGCTTAGCTGCTTCTCATTGCCCTGCACTGAAATATACCCTCCTAATAATGTCATGTCATGAATGTCATGAATGCATGAATTAATAAAAAGTGAATGAATCAATTAATGGCTGAATGAATGAGTTATGAATTCATTATTTCGCATCCAATAGACACAATGAATCCTCTCAGTAATGTTAGGCTGCTGTATCAATTGTCAATATTGTGATATTGTAGTCTTCTTGTTACCAGGCAGGAAATTGTTAGAATAACAATCTGGACGAGGCCTCCTGCCATGTATTCTGGGATTTGTAGTCTATAGCTGGAAGAGGCTCCGATCCGGGCAGGGCCCTGTGCGTCTGGATTCGTTTACAGCACAAATACACTCAGGGCCTCACACACACACACACACACACACACACACACACACACACACACACACACACACATACACTCCCTCACCACGGAAATGGTTCCAGACTTTCGCACATAGTAATGAGTCCGTGTGTAAACAGTGATAATTACAAACGATGCACAGACACACATTAATCATCATTCTAACTGCCTCACTAACAAGAAAAGAAAGAAAAAATAAAGAAAGGAAGGAAGGAAGGAAGGAAGGAAGGAAGGAAGGAAGGAAGGAAGGAAGGAAGGACAGAGTTTTTCTTCTCATTTTCTCAAGGAGTTATGTTAACTTCAGGCTGGGGCAGACTAAAAGCGGTTGCAGTTACACTGATTCGAGTGCACGGCACCAAATTGGCACTATTCTGGATTTTGGCAGTGAATGCAGGTTGAGAGGAATAAGGGGATGTATAGAGAGAGAGAGACCCTTGTGTTTTATTTTGCAGTGGTGTGTGAGGACGTGTGTGTTTGTGAGGGAGAGAGCGAGAGAGAAAGTGTGTTTGTGAGGAAGAAGAGACACTATTGTAAGCTGTATTTTTAAACCCTATGGTTTATACACAGTTGCAAACGTGTAATGGTATGCTACTCTGCTGCAACTGCAGTGCGGCTCTGCTGTCCTGCGCACCTTGAATTTCCCTCCTTTCCCCGTGGGAAGAAAACATGGAAACTTGGCTGTAGTTATAGGAACACATTTTTCCCCTTTTTCTTTTAATACGGAGTAGCCTAAAATGGCAGAATGCTCCATATGAAGGCAGATATTCCTGTCCTGTACAACGTTTAGGAGGAAAGTTAAGAATTTTGCATTGGATTTTCTATGCAAAGCACAGGCACTTTTAAAAACTTCATGACTCATAGTAATTCCGCAATCTATTCTAGAACACCGAAACTTGAATACAGAACACCCTAGAAAGTAAGCTGCAACACACACATACACACACGAGCATATGACGTGGAAAATATCCCTCTGTGTCGTGGTGCAAATCTCTCGCACTCTTTCCCTTACATCATCGCAGTACCTGTCAATATGTGATTTTACTGAGCAGATGTCGAACGTTGTCCTTCCAATTTCAACTGTGACACGTCCGTCCTCGCGCTCTCCAGTGACTTTGTGTTTTATGGGAAGAGCAAGAGGTATACGGGCAGTTCTCCGGTACTCGGTGTAACTCACCAGTCATTGCTTCGCCATCTTGAATGAACCTTATGCTGAAATAGAATGAAGTAGTCTTACGTTCCAATTTACGAATTCGATTTCCTTCCACAACTTGACCTTAGCCATATTTTTTTACATCATATCCCTATTTATAAATAGGCCTAATACGGAAATAATAATCTAGTCCAACGACACGATAGGTGAATTGTGTTATTTGTATTGCATCCCTAAAATGCATTTCTAGAACTTTTACTATGAAAAATAAGAAACATAACTATAGAAGCAGTGATATGTGAATAGCAATGGAATTAAGTGTTTTTATAACTGAATCATATTTTCTGCATGATATGACTATGTTTGAGCAAGGCATTTGAGTAAAGAAACATCATTATATTATCCCCAAATGTATTTTTGCATCGAAAACATTATAATTAGCTTATAGAAATATACTGATGGTTAATTCGTTTTTTCTACTGTACATTTTGTATTTTAGAAGAAAATATAATTTTGCCCTATACTCAACTGCTGAACTACATAAACGGCCTATGTTATTTACAGGAAAAAACGTTTAGGTTACCAAACTGTCTCAACAATAAATTCAAATGATACTTAATTGCTCTCTCTTTTTTTATTTTTACTATTTTAGAAAATTAATGAATGAGCTTTTATATTGCATTTCATTGTTTATATTTATTGTTTACATTGTTTAATTTACCAAAATTGGCCAACAGTAGAAATAGAGGATTGCACTATTGTCCAGTAAAGCAAAAGCATGTTTCTGAGTAAATGTACCTTTGCATTGACTCAGGCTATAAGGTGAAGTGCACGAAAATGAAACATCATTTAATCAACTTGAACATTTGATTTCGGATCAACAAGTCTTTTTTAGCTGACGTTCCACTCCTGCCTTTGGCAAATGACAGGAGTGGCAAGGAGTGGAGTGGAATTGCTCAACAGAGATGGCAACCAGGTTAAAATGAAATGTCAAAGCATGTACAAGAAATGATGACGTTTGTGTATTAGTTGCACGTATCAGTTGTTAAATCTCAATCTGAAAATATAATGTATTTATTTAGTCATTTCAAGCAGTAAAGAAACATTGAATATATTATTGGAGTGTATTCATGGTTCATTTATCTACGTAGGATTATTTTTGATGTTATTACACGATGCGTCTCTACTCGTTTAAGACCAGACTAGAACAAAACAGAAGATTCCAGTAATTTACAAATAGGCTGCATCCGTAGGCCCACATAACCTACAAATAATGCATGAAAATAGACAATTTCTTTATTCATCTTATTCCGAAAAATTATTTGTAGTCAATCTTTATCATTTGGGTTATTATATGGGGTTGATAGTTAAAATTGTTACAAACCATTATAATTAACCCCATGTATGTCTGCAGAGGGGCCTATTCCGAGTAAAAACCTGGAAGCAAAATTATATGTAGTATAACATTGGCTCTATAGATAACACACACAGGGTATATTTATGAATAGTAAAATGTTCCATTTTCGTGTGAGAAAAATATGACCTATTTGGCTGCAGGTATTACTGCTTTTGGTTGAACCTCGCGCCTAACGCGGAGTTTCCCGCCACTTGGATCTGTTTTTACTGAGATGAAGCGCGAGGAGGTTTGTTCCTATTTTAATAGTCTATATGATGTGAGTCAAATATAACAAGAGAGGAGGTTTGTTCCTATTTTAACAGTCTATATGATGTGAGTCAAATATAACAAGAGAGGAGGTTTGTTCCTATTTTAATAGTCTATATGATGTGAGTCAAATATAACAAGAGAGGAGGTTTGTTCCTATTTTAACAGTCTATATGATGTGAGTCAAATATAACAAGAGAGGAGGTTTCTTCCTATTTTAACAGTCTATATGATGTGAGTCAAATATAACAAGAGAGGAGGTTTGTTCCTATTTTAACAGTCTATATGATGTGAGTCAAATATAACAAGAGAGGAGGTTTGTTCCTATTTTAACAGTCTATATGATGTGAGTCAAATATAACAAGAGAGGAGGTTTGTTCCTATTTTAACAGTCTATATGATGTGAGTCAAATATAACAAGAGAGGAGGTTTGTTCCTATTTTAACAGTCTATATGATGTGAGTCAAATAAAACAAGAGGAGAGAAGTTCAGAGATGCCGCCGTCTAAAGTGGTTCTACAGAAACACAGAAAGCGGCTATAGCAGAACATGTTTTCTGGAAGAGATTACAATTTACTGGTCCCCACAGCAAGCAGTTATTTTCCCCCTCGGCAACGCTTTTATTTTTATTTTCTGCCGGTTGTAAATCTTGGCAATGCAAATATAGCCTACATTTGTGCTGAGTGCTGTTTTCATCCAACGTTAGGCTACCTGCTCAGTCCTTGGCTATTGAAAGAAAGAGACTCATTTTGGCAGGCTTCGCCAGTAGCCTACGTGTTCCTTTCATGATAAAGAGATAGGCTATTTGAATGTTTAGGCAGACTATCTACATTTAAAGGTTTATTTCTAGTACTTGCCTTTATAGCGTTAATTTAATGGGGACTTGTTTGTGTATTTTACTGGACTGCTAGTGCTACTTTTCGGCTTAATTTAATGCCTAATTGGTTTAGGCCTACAAAGGAAAGCATTCTATTGAATATCACTTCTATGTCACTTATAGATTAGATATGAAGTAGAAAAACGTTTTGTAGACCTTAAATTAATTTATAATTCAATAGTGTCAAACTAAGAGAGAAGGCTTTGAATTCCTTCGTATGGAATGTTAGGCCTTTCCTATTTCTCATGTGTGAGTGCCATCCACTCAGTTTGTGCAGAGGCCTTCTGATATCCTCAATAGGCCTACTGGCCTATTAAATGCTGGCCTATAGGCTATATAAAAGTGTTTTGCTGGTAGGTCTATATGACAGGGTCATTGCGAATTCTATATAAGCAATTAGAAATAAAAATCAACAATGGAACTGTGTATGTTGCTCTCACACACCATAATGCCTCGGGTAACGTTCTCGTTCTTTCCCCTTTGTCTGCCTCTTTGGCAGTTGTTTTACTCTGTATACAACTCCAATGGTTTTCCCGCGGTTTCTGTGCAAAATCGATGGCTTTGTCCATTCATATATACAGTCATTGGTAAAACTATAGGCGGCTTTCCCAGTTCCAAACACTCGTTTTTTCCCATCTCTCCCTCTTCACTTGCTCTCTTTTTCGTTTGTGAGAAACGAAAGCGCAGGAGAGAGCTGGAGATTGTCTCTGTGCAGCCTCACGAACAAAGGTCACCGTTTAGAGAGAGAGAGTGGCACACCGAGATAAGATGAGCTCTCTCTCTCTCGCCTCTCTCTCTCTCTCTCCCCCCCCCCACAAAAAAAACCCAAAACACGATTGCAGAACAGGAGATACCAGTAAATATACCGCTGGCCCGCGGCTAGAGGCCCATGGCAGGCGGCCGTTGGCGACAGACACACACTCACCGACCGCCTGCCGAGCGAGCGCATGTAATGGCCAAATGCATCCAACAGATCCACTATAACTAGGCATGTCTCTCCTATTTAAAAGCAAGAAATACGTTTTGAAAAATTATATTAACCGCCACATAATAAATTGGAGGGTGCCACAGACTGGTGTCCTGGCTAAAATAATACAAGTTCTGCATTTGTCTAATTATATTAAACACATGTAGGTCATGTTTATTCGTATCTGCAGTGGTCCGGCGCTATATAATAGGCATCATTTAAGATGAATCTGGGAACGAAAGCTTCAGCTGTTTAACGCGTGGCTTTATTGAGGTATTTTGGATTTTATCAAATAAATCTCAGACACAAAATAGTCAAATCAAATCAAATTAGTGTTGACGTCATGTCGATTGATTCACAGAAATAAATAAATATATATATATATATATGAAAAATGTGAGCTTGCTTGAACCATCTTTACTTTGGTTCATCAGATTTATGGAAATGTTGTGGCCAGTCTGTGATAGAATATTTTGCATGAATAGTGTAAAAATAGAATCTTGTGCTGTCTTATATTATGCAGAACCATAGAGGACATTCATTAATTTACTTGATGATCTTTTCTGTTTCTTTTGTTCCAGTCTGGTTGTGGTTGCAGCATGATATGGTACTTGTGACAATATGGGTGATATTTAAGACAATATCGATACTTGTAGCAATAGTAGCCTATGGGTTGCAAAGTAGCCATCTCTCCCCATCACTTTGTATTATACAATATGCTTAACCTCAGTTAAGAGATGGTATGGATCCCCTCTGATCATTTGTAAACAAGAATCTTAGTAGACACACCTCTCTCGTTCCTTTTTCTCTCTCTCCATCTCTATCTCTCTCTCTCTCCTCTCTTGTTATTTCTCCCAAATTCCTCTCTGTAACTTCTCTTCCCCATATTTGGTCCTCTGCCCCACATTTTGTGCCCACAGAGTTACTGTGTTGTCTCTCCTGCCCACATTCGGTGCCCGCCTATGTATTAGCATGTTCGTCAACCAGTGCCCGTCCAGCCCAGCCTGTCCAGATTGGGTCTTTGCTCAGTACCACCATCCAGCACAATGCAGCCAGACACCTGGCTAGCCAGGCCGTGGCATCGCTGTCAGGCAGAGGCAGAGAGACCAAGTTGGGCTAGATGGCTGTGTAGATCTGATGGCCCTGGGCTGGAACCAGAGGATTCTTGGTCTTTGTAGGGATGTTCAGAGAGTGGCCATCGGGCCGGAATCAAATAATTCTGCTTCCATGCCAGAGGACCTACATGATGCTCCCATTTTGCCCATTTTTGACACAATCTCTGTAATTTCCTCCTGGCCCGAATTTACTTTTTTTCACATCACTTAGATTTGTGATTTTGTGTGTGTGTGTGAGCAATTATACTATCATGGGATGGCTGTGAGACTGTTATATTTAGCATAATTATCCTCTTTGTTTTCCCCTCAGAAATGCTGTATATACAGTATATATATATATGAATTATATCCCTTGTGGAACCTAAATGTCCTATTTCCTGAACACTTGTCCCGTAGTGGGTACACTCCTTCCTTCCTCACTAGGGTCAGACAGCCAATGAGAGCAAGTAAAGTGGTAGCCAGGGTGATGCAGTCAGTCGCCAACTCCCTGCAGTTCAACCTGCCTGATGTTTTATATGTCCTGTACGTCACTGGAGGGAAATACATTACATCCTACGTTACATGTTGGAGTATGAAAATAAAGCAATAAAAATGGCATGTTTTTATATTACAAAGAAAGGTTCTATGTGTATTTTCGGAGGCACAGACAGGCGATATACCTTTGTGACTTGCAGTGAACAGATCCTTTGTAAGGTCTCACATATCTGCCTGCCCTGCATTCGTAAACAGAGTATAGGCTGCATTTACATTTACAGAGATACGGTCCAGTCCGTAGCGGACCGGTTCGGTTCCCAAGTTTCCATTGTCCACAGACTGAACCCCTCTCATTGGAATGCTCTCTACATTTGTAACAGAAACCTTTAATGTGTGTCCAACACTGTTGTCAAGCACGCGGCTGCTAAAAAGGGCCATTTTGGAATTGGAATGAATGTGAGCGAACGAACGAATAGAAAAAGGTCCTGTTTGGAATAAATGCGAGAGAGTGATTTAAAACAGAGTGAGTGTTTGATGGATGGATGGATTTTGGGGGGGGAAGAAGGGGGGAACGGAATGGTTGTTCTCCTCTTTTCCCCCTCTCGCTCTCTTTGTTTGTGTGGTAAATCCAGGAGCAGCTGCTTGGTTTGAGGGTCTAGTGGGATTTTGGGGCTGCTCTTTCTCATGGCATCCTGTGCCAAGGTGGTGAAATGCGAGCAGAGAGCGGAGGAGAGAGAGAAAGAGGGGGATAGAGGAGAGGGAAGGATTGGCTCTGGGCGGGTGCACTGGGAGAGGGTGTCTGAGTCCCAAATGGCACCCTATTCCCTGTTTACTGCACTACTTTTGCCCGGGGACCATAGGGCTCTGGTCAAAAGTAGTGCACTATATAGGGAATAGAGGGTGCCAGTTGGGAGACAACCAGAGAGATCGTGCTGGTTTGATGAGATGGTGGTGACCATGCTGGTGACGGAAGACACAGGATGGGTGAGGGAGGGGGGCAGGTAGGTGGAGTAGAGGCGGGCGGGTGCTGTCTGGATTGGTGCATGTAAAATGAATATCCACTGGTCTTTGCCTTTCCACTAGATTGGACTTGTCTATTTGGCTAATGACATGCCTTCTGTCTGCTCCACACACAATCCCCCTCTCCCTCCCTTTCTCCCTCCCGCTCGCTCGCTCGCTCCCTCCCTCTCTCTCTCTCTTGCGCGCTCCCTTGCTCTTTATCTCTCTCCACTCTCTCCACTACCAGCCACCAACCCAACCCAACCTCCCCCTCCTCCCTCCCTCCTCTTTGCCATATCTCTCTCTTCCCTCCCTTTCAGTCGCTCGGAGCGTGCGTATTGGCTGAGGCTGAGCAGAACTCTGTGCCAAGTAGGTGGGCCTTGTGCGCGTTGGCACAGACTCAGTCAATGGTTAGAGAAGGAAAGTGGAGAGGAACAGAGAGAAAGAGAGAGACAGTTGGAGAGAAAGAGGGGGGAAAAGAAAGAAGACTGCAGCCTGGGTTTGCCAGCGGTCGTACACTCTTCCAACATTGATTCGAGTCCTCTTGTTTTTTTTCTCTTCTTCTCCTCCGTCCTGCTCCCCCCTCCCTCTCTTCTTCCGACTCTCAGTTTCTCTCTCTATCCGTGAGCCTTACTTAGCCTACAGATCTGAACCAGTACCACCATACTACTGCTTTGCCAAAGCATTTTTGTTTTGTTTTTGGCCCCCCAAAATGTTTTCCTTTTTTGAAAGCGAACAAAGAAGCGATTTCATTTAACATTTTTAAACTGATCTCATCGCTTTATTTAAATTGTATTATATTTTATTACATGCATACAACCTTTGTTGTTGTTTTGTAATTCACTTTTTAACTTTCCCTCCACTCTCTCGCTCTCTCTCTCTCTCTCTCTCTCTCCGGTGTTGTTGAACACCACCTGGTTTAGCAGCTCTTCTGCCACAGTACCTCCTGTGTTTCTGTGCTGGTACTACACCATCCTCACCCCCTCCTTTGCCTCTCCTTCCTTCTTGACTTTGTTTTTCTTCTTCTTGCATTTATTGGACAATTTCTGCAGCTTTCCTCCGTTTTTTTCCCCTCCTGCCGTTCTTCTTCATTTGTTTTGTAATTTGTAACATACTGTATTTGCGGAAGTTGTTGTCTATTGACTCAGTAAACCAGTATCGAACTGGTATACTGTTTTGTCTGGCGCAGTGAATTTATCATGAGACAGCGAAATGGTAACTACCAAGGTTTTATTTTTCTATTTTTCCCCTTCTGTTTTGTGATGACTGTTTTGTTGTTGATAGAATTTGAGTATTGATGTAAATTCATAGCTTTTGGCAAAGATCATTCATATGCATGATTTTTATTGAGGACTGGCAGTGATGTTTTATTCAGAACTTGAGTTATTATTATTTGAGTTATTGTGTTAGCAGACTAAGCAGGTATGAGGGTATTTCTGAAGAGACTATTTCTTGTGTTCTTGTGTTGGTATTCTATCCTGTCCTTTGTGTTACATGGATTTTAACTTGATACAAAGTTGAATTTCCTGCTCTGTTTGAATAACACTTTAATTTGAGTCATTCTTGAAGCCATTTATTGGTGTATTATAAGGATTGTAGCTCTGCACAATGACATGCCTGTTATGTGCGCGTTAATGGCATGAAAATCAGCACATCAAAATATTGTCAACAGTGTTTTATTATTAGATATTACTGGTAGATAATATTAGATAGTTTGCCTCCTCTATCAGTATTCTATCAGTGTTTGTTTGTTTTAATGTTTGTGTGTGTAGCCTGTGTGTGTCTGGTTCCTCTCTTTCTCTCTCCCTCTCCCTCTCTCTCTCTCTCTCTCTCTCTCTCTCTCTCTCCCCCAGCACCTCTCTCTCGTTCATTCTCTCCCTCCGCTCCCACAGAGCGGGAGCTGCTGCTCCTCAATGCTGCGCGCCAGTGCTAACTGCCTCTCCTCTCTCTTCCCCTCTCCCCCGCTCCCCCTCTCCCCCGCCTTCTCCTCCCCCCCTCATTTCTCCCCCTCCTCCCCCTGTTTCCACCCCCCCCACCATCACCAGGATGAATTCCACCCGTTCATCGAGGCCCTGCTGCCCCACGTCCGAGCCTTCTCCTACACATGGTTCAACCTGCAGGCCCGCAAGCGCAAGTACTTCAAGAAGCACGAGAAGAAGATGTCCAAGGAGGAAGAGCGTGCGGTCAAAGATGAACTGCTGGGAGAAAAATCTGAGATCAAACAGAAATGGGCGTCGAGGCTCCTCGCCAAGCTCCGCAAGGACATCCGGCCAGAGTTCCGGGAGGACTTTGTCCTCACCATCACCGGGAAGAAAGCCCCCTGCTGCGTCCTCTCCAACCCCGACCAGAAGGGTAAGATCAGGAGGATCGACTGTCTCCGCCAGGCCGACAAGGTGTGGAGGCTGGACCTGGTCATGGTCATCCTGTTCAAGGGCAGCCCCCTGGAGAGTACGGACGGAGAGCGGCTGGCCAAGTCGCCCCAGTGCTCCAACCACGGCCTGTGTGTCCAGCCGCATCACATCGGGGTCTCCGTCAAAGAGCTGGATCTCTACCTGGCCTACTTCGTCCAGGCACCAGGTCAGTCATCTGTGTTTGTTAGTGGATACACGCACCCTTGTCTCTCTCTCTCTCTCTCTCTCTCTCGCTCTCTCTCTCTCATACAGTCTGACAGATAAACACACAGCTGTAATTTTATTTATGTTTATTTAAACCAGTTTATTTTTCTTTACTTGCAAATGTATTTGTGTTGTACAAATAGAAGGGATTTAACAGAGATTCTAAACAAATAACGAAATATAAAGCCCAACATATTACATGATCATTTAATTTTACCTGAATGCAATTTAATAATGTAGATTCCAGTGGCAGTGTGACAGAGAATGATGGTGAGTGTGTTGTGATTTAGTGTGTGTGAAAGAGAATGATGGTGAGTGTGTTGTGATTTAGTGTGTGTGACAGAGAATGATGTGAGTGTGTTGTGATTTAGTGTGTGTGACAGAGAATGATGTGAGTGTGTTGTGATTTAGTGTGTGTGACAGAGAATGATGTGAGTGTGTTGTGATGTAGTGTGTGTGAAAGAGAATGATTGTGAGTGTGTTGTGATTTAGTGTGTGTGACAGAGAATGATGTGAGTGTGTTGTGATTTAGTGTGTGTGACAGAGAATGATGTGAGTGTGTTGTGATTTAGTGTGTGTGACAGAGAATGATGTGAGTGTGTTGTGATTTAGTGTGTGTGAAAGAGAATGATGTGAGTGTGTTGTGATTTAGTGTGTGTGAAAGAGTGATTTAGTCAGCGTCCACTGAAGTGGGAGGATGTGTTTCTGTGTGTGAGAGAGTGAGCTATTTTGCTAGTGTGTATATGAGCATGTATTTTGCATTGATGAGACAGGGATTGTGTGCATGTGAGGGAAAGGGTGTGTTTACGAGAGGGCAGTGTGTGTGTGTGTATATTTGGGAAGGCCCGTTGGTTGCTGCTGGGATTCTCTGGGGTTGGCCTGGGACCAGGATGTTGTGAGCGGTGTGTGTATGTCCTCTCAGGCCGCAAGCTGCCTCTTCTTCTCCGTCTGCCTGATGAGCGCCAGCACCACACCGAGCCTGGCTGCCAAGCACCGTCTCAGCCACCGCCTCCACCGCCGTATAGAAACACACACACACACAGTCAACGCCGCACACCCACAAAGCCAAACATAGTCTAGGCTGCACACACACAAAGCCTAACACCGTTTCAGTCGCCATTGCACACACACACACTCGTACATACAGCCAAACATAGTATCAGTCGCTGTCGCACACAGCCACACACACACACACTACTGTTAGAGCCACGACACACACAGCCACGCAGACACACACGGCCAAAGACCAACTGAGATAGTGTTGAATACAGCCAAACATTGTTGTATCTCAGCCACCATCGTGCATGAACACAGAAACATCGCCTTAGTCGTCCAGCCACACACACACACACACACACACACACACACACACACACACACACACACACACACACACACACACACACACACACACACACGGCCAAAACACTGGCTCTATCATAGCTTCCTCACACACGGCCAAACACTGTCGCAGCCGCCACACACACACACAGCCAAAAACTCCACTTCACACTACCCCCTGCCATTCATTGACTGCACACACACTAGTAGCTAATTAACATTGCACATGGACACACACACACACACACACACACACACACACACACACACACACACACACACACACACACACACACACACACACACACACACACACACACACACACACAACTCAACGCTGCCCGCAATCCACATACATGGACGCAGACACACACACACACGTAGCCAAACTCTTTCTCCGCCGAGGCAGCGTACACACACTCCTCAGCCGGGCATACACACTCCTCGGCCTGGGCCAACACCGTCTCTCACTGCCCCAGCCAAACCCTGGACTGGCAGTCTCTCACTCTGATGGCCTCTGCATGCAGCTAGCTACAGTAAACCCACTAGGTACTAGGGGACCATGTTGAGTGGGAATAAAAGACGATGCCATTCTGTATATATTTTTTATAATTTAGATTTTATTGTCTTTAATTTCAAATATATTTTAAAAGGCTGGATTGTTGCTTTTTAATGACTATTTTATTAGAGAAACAAAAGTTGTATATATCAATTAATAATGTAGAGTTGATATCTTGCTTCTGTTGGAACGGAAACGTAGGCTAAAATAATTTCACTACAATACATTTTTTTCTACAATTAATAATGTTTCACAGACTATTGTTGGAAATATAAATATTGATACATGCATGCTGTTGGTGAATTTACACCACCATTTCTAGTGTTATTCTAACCAAGTTTTGGTCCATTTCCTCTCGTTGTTATGTGGTCATGGGTACAGTGTGGACACACACACACACACACACACACACACACACACACACACACACACACACACACCCACACACACACACACACACCCCCCCCCCCCCCCCCCCCCCCCCCCCCCCTTTCTCCGCTAGCTGGCTGGCTCTGTTTGCATTAAACGGCTCGGGGCTGCCCAGCCCAGTGCCCGTTCATAATGTGAGCCTGCAGTGTGCTCTTATCTTATCTGGCTAATCCAGTGTTGCCACGGTGCTTTATCTACCTCCAAAGGGCCTGGACGGGCTCAGGCCTCCGCTCCTGGTGTGACTGTGAGAGACTACAGGGATACTGGGATATTATGGGGGGGGGGGGGCAACTCGTGCCAATCTGCCCTGGGGGCCGAGGCTGGGGCCTACCTAGTTAGGTTCTCCTCTACATTTACCTTTCATTTACTGTTGAATAAGCTGTACTGTAGTTACTGCAGTAGAGAGTTTATCCTCTACTATAAATACATTGATTGTACTTAACTGTAGTTACTGTGGTTGTTTGAGGAGAGTATGTGTGTATGTTATTGTGGCTACTTTCTGGTCGACACACTTACCTTTCCACTTCCGTTTACTATACTGTACTGTAGTTAGTGTGTGTGTGTGTGTGTGTGTGTATTGAGTGTGTTTTGTGTGACAGTGTATGTCTGTATCTTTGTGCCCTGAATGAGGAGACATGCTTATTTGTTTGTTTATTGTTAGCGCGAGTCTTTAGACCTGTACGTCTCTCTTCCTGTCTCACCCCAACACCTTGTTTTGTCTCCTTAAACGTCCCCTCATTGTCCTTTTCTCACAGAGGTAGCCTGCTTCCCCCGATCTCCCTTTGTTTACGTCAGTAGAGAGACAGAGAGAGAGAAAAGGCGGGCGAGAGAAGAGGGCTTGCGTTTTCTGATTGTTCTGTTCTGGGTTGGCAGCCAGATCGAGCCCCAGCCCCGTTGGTGTGGGAAGAAGTCGACAACAACGCCTTGTGTTTTGTTTACGGCAGAAAGAAAGAAACAAGGGCGGAAAAACGCAACCAATGTGAAACTCTTCTCTGAGCTGCATCGCCATGTCGAGTGTTCTCTCCGCTTTCTCTCACCACAGCCAGCCAGCTCTTGTGCTGTTCTGTTAAGAGCAACACTGACTGTATAGCAAAACAAACCAACGCTCCCTATTCACTAGCATCACAATAAAGCCACCTTCCCTCGGCGTTACAAACTGCTGCGGTGGAACCAACCAGAAATCGGACGGATAAACAAGCAATGCTATTGACATGGTCGGAGGAGGGAGTAGAGGAGAGAAGAGTACTGCAGACAAGGGTCAAGGCTCTGTCTGTGGTACATTATTTGTAGTATTTTATTAGTGAGTGTATCAGGCGATCGCTTGGCCCGGATGTGATACAAGTCTGCCAACACTGCACTGCACATTATCTCACACACACACAATTCATTTCAGATCAATGGATCGTCTAGGCATCCTATAGCTCCTCCTCATGTAGCCAGTCTTTTCAACACTGATTTCTATGCGGTTGGAAAACACCTTTTATTCCAGAAGACCGTGTGTCAGAACCAGTGTGTTTTTAGAGTGCTAGTCATACTTTGGAACCATATCTCAATATCTTTTTCTCCGACTATAAGAACTGTATGATTACGAAAATATGTTTCCAATGCGTTTCCAATTCAAAGCGCAGCACCACAATACATTTGAAGTCACTATGAAGGAGGTGTGAAAAGTAAAAGCGTTGCCATTTTCTTTGTCATGACCTCTCCCTGTGAGTGTGGTTGTGAAGCACATGGTACCAGACAGCAGACACCGCTCCGTACGGATAGTAGTAATGCCTTGGATGGGAAGAGTGTGTGTGTTAGTGTGTGTCTGTGTGTGTTAGTGTGTGTCTCTCCTCTTCCTGACAGCTCAGTTCTGTGGCTAGACTTGATGAACGATCCTGGACGTGTTAAAGTTTTGACGAGGTCCAAAACCCAACACAGCCAGTTGATTGATTCACCAGGTTCCTGCGGTTCCGTTCGGTTCCCGCCAGTTCTCCGTTCTCCTTGTTATTTTTCCCATGAAGATAATCTGTTGTTAATTACTTCCTGGATCCCTGACCAACCCGTCGCGTCTCGTATGAATGACATCAGGAGGGGCAAGTGTTTACGTCGGCGTTGGTGAAGTATACTAAGTACCGTCAGGGTTTATTGGTGTTTCATGACATAAAAAATACGAGGCGAGAAGGGACAAAATAAGGGAGGACAGAGAACGGGGAGTGAGACGGCGTCATTGCCGTTGAGGAGATCTATTGTGTTCAGTGGGAATAAGGCCCTGTAGAAGCAATCTTTCCATGCAGAGCTGGTTCGGCAATGAGCGCCCTCCATCCACCGCTGACTGACTGAGGCCCTGTGTTGTCTTCAGCTGGACATGCAGGATGAATAGAGGGCCATGTCTGCAGGACAGTAGGGACATGCTGTCGCACCAACACCAATACGAAAGTAGAGTCCGAGCAGAGCAGGGTGAAGAGAGGAAGACGCCTTGCTGTTTAACAGAGAGTGTTCTCATCTTTGGAATAAAGTGTGTGTTTCTGGAGGTCCACTAACAGAACCGAGCCAGCCAAAAGCCGCCGTCACTAAGACACACAACCCCTTGCTGGGCTGAGTGTGACAGACATAAACCAGGCCAACACGGGCGGCAGGAACCCGGACTCCATTAATCCAACAGGACATAATTACAGAGACTCCAGACAGAGATTTGGAATGACTGTGTTGAGTCAACATTTGCTTTTCACTCAAAGTCAAAGTTGTGTTTTGGTGTCCCAATAACGTTGGCTTTTGTTCTTCTGTTAATGTTGGGTTTTGGTGATCCTTTGATTTGTATTTTGGTGTCCCATTAACATTGGATTTTGGTTGGTCTCCCCTGTTAAATGACTGACCAGTATAATTTTTTGTTTGTTATTGCTCTGTTGTGATGCGGTTCCCTTCACAGCTTCTCTTTGTTCTAGAAACAGAATTTGGGCTCTTTGGGTTTTACATAACGATCATAAGCCTCCTTCTCTTTGTCCGGATCGGAGGAAAAAAACATCTCTGTCTATCTAGATACCTGCTTCCCCGTCCGTCGTCGTGTGATGGAGTGTGTGTGAGTGAGTGAGGAGTTAGAGTGTCGGGGATGTCTGGCTGGTAAACAGATTATTCCAGTGAAATCGGGGGCTCCGGAATCGTGACGGAACTGAGAGACAAACGAAGCCGTTTTTTTTAACCAGTTTAGCCATTCCTCTGTTCTTATCTTCTTTCTTTATAATTACTCTCCCTTTTTTTTCTCTCTCTCTAGCAAGTCCAAAGAAATTTAGAGTGTTTAGAGAAATTGAGAAGGGCATTTGTTTTGAAAAAATAACTCAAAACAGCCTTCTTTATTCCTTGGATACAGTTTGTTTTGAAACCCACTTTCCCTGTTAATCCGTTCAGAATCAACAGCGAACCGACAGCTTTTTTGGCCCCAAAATGTTCTGCAAATTCACAAAAGGAAAAGACGGATCTTATTTCAGTCCGTGTCTGAGAATAAATGGCTGCACATGTTTTCTACATTACTAAATACCCACTTACCTTTTCATTGGTGTGTTATTCACAGTCTAATAAAACATGTATCATTGTGAGTTATGGATACAGTTGGTTACCTTGTTAGTATTGTAATTTATATTTCCTCAACGTTGAGGTTACATAAATCTGCTTTCTCTGGGAACGGGAGCTGGATAATAGATTTCCCACATTTTTAAACTATAAATAGACTTACATTCACTTTAAATTCATAGATATTTTCACTTTAGGAATATATACATTTTTGGGGTTATGTACTATAGAAATAATGAGAGTTAGTCAATTTGCAATAGAATTACTCTGAATGTGGTTCTATCATTCCCAGAAACAGAAAGTGTGTTTGTACAGTATTGTAGTTACTGGCTGATAGCGACTGGTCAGGCATTTTTAGGTGAACACTTTATTAGGTTTGAACAAATTAACGATTGTTAAATTCAAATGGGGGTAGTAGGCTTGCTACTTACCTAAGCATTATTTTCTTCCGCTGACTAGGCCCTTTTGGGTTTTATTGGGAAAATATTGAGTAAGAGAGAGAGAGAGAACAAGAGAAAGAGGGAGAGAACGAGAGAAAATGATCATGAGAAAAAGAGGTAGTCCTAATTGAGAGAATGAAAGAGTGAGAAACAATGAGAAAGAGAGAAATAAAATAATGAGAAAGAGAAAATGAAGAGGTAATCGAAAGAAAGAAAGAAAGAAAGAGAGTAAACAAACAGAGTGAGAGGGTGGTATCGTTATGGTCTGTATTAATATTGCGTCTTCTCAGTGCCTGGTCTCTTTTCAGGCTTTTGTACCAGAGCCAAGCATGAAATGTGTTCGGTCCCCAAAACCATATACCTTCACAGAAGGGTTCCCTCGACCTCTGAGACAGAAGGAGGGAATGGAGGGATACTAACTGAGTGGAGAGCAGAGCTCCAGGCCAGTCCAGGCTCAGTCCCAGCCGGAGAGCATGTTGAGGGTGTTAAGCCAGGGAACATGGCCTATTCGGTGGGTTCATCTTTGGCAGTCCCCCTGTTCCCCAATACTGTCGACTGTCGCTTAGCTAGCTACTCACACAGCTTGGCTAAGGCTAACACTGCTAGCTATTATAACATTAGCTTTTCTATGGTGATGCTACACAATACAGAATCAGATCCACAGTGGTGATTATCACACATTTATTTTGTTGCATATCAGAAAAACAATAGAACATATTCTGGTTTTAGAGCTTGTTTCACCAGTATTATCAGCTGATAAGGGCCTTTTGAGGCTATATATCGATATCGGCCGATAATTCCACAATAACTGATATTCAATAAGTAGGATTAAGAAAGGGAATCTAAGGCTCATCTGAAGACTCGCCGGCATTCTCATGATGTGTCATTATTGTCACAGTGTTACAAATCAACATTTGAAGCATATTTCTTTGATAATTGCTGTTTTGGATGGCAATTTATGCAAACTTTTAAATATCCTTTCAATAAAACAGTATATTGACAGATATATCGGTATTGTCCATCAAAGAATCTGAATCTGTATCGGACCCGGAAAAAAACATAACGGTCGGCCTCCAGTTTTTACTGAACGAAAAGAGAGAGAAAACGAAATGAAAAATCACCTTTTTATTTGTGGATGAAAGAATGAAGACTCGTGATGAGTGTAGTCTTAATTCGGGGAGGGAGGATTGGGGTCTAGTGGTGAGAAGTGAGAGGAATACTAGTGGTG
This sequence comes from Salmo salar, assembly GCF_965601325.2. Classification (NCBI taxonomy): domain Eukaryota; kingdom Metazoa; phylum Chordata; class Actinopteri; order Salmoniformes; family Salmonidae; genus Salmo; species Salmo salar. Next base: position 24,441,281 of record NC_138302.1, on the reverse strand, counting down.
TCGTCAGTGGCGGTTGGTTTCTGGCACCGTGTAGCTTAGCTGCTCTCTGTCAAAGATGCCAAATGTTCACACACTATCCTTGCCAACCTCCGTCCTTCTGATCCTCTCTTTCTTTTCTTTATGTTGTCCCCCTTTTGTTTATATTCTTCTTTGCGGTTCAGATGAATGCCCTCTCAAAGGCTCATTAGCACCATGGACCGACTGAACTGTTTGTCAGTTGCAAAAAAAAGATTTCTGAACAACAATTTCGGGAATGAAAAATGTAGGTTAAAAGAAATCCTCAAAGAAAAGGTTTTATTATGCCTCTTTATTTTGGTGTTGTTAATCGGGAGATTTTACTGTCGTTAGTTTTCCTTTGTTTTGATAAATTCTCTGACCTTCATATATTCTGCGGAAGCTGTTCATTCAATCAAGGTGTGTTATTATAGAGGGGCGATAATTAGTGAAAATATTAGCAAATACTGTTTTAACCTTTCATATTGATTAGAATTTGAACAAAGGCCTAATTATTATATTACATTTAAATACACTAAATGATGTATCATAGTGATTTGGCTGATATTCAGGTATCATTGCCGCCGTAATTGTATATTTCCTCTCTCAATCTCTCTCTTTTTCTCCAAGGAGCCGTTTTCTCTCCTTGTTCCTTTTGCTTCCTTCTCAGAATCCTCTTTAGAAGACAACCTTGGTAAGGGCATCGTTTGGTGTTGTTTACGCCGTGAGAAGGAGAGAGGTTTAAAGCCGTGCAAGAGGGTGGTAGCTAGCTAGGGCTAAAGAGCAAAGCACCAAAACAGAGCAAACTGCAGAGAATCATCATTTGGCAAAGAGTAAGTCTGTGGAAGAGAGTACGCCTCAAATCAATTTGGACACAGATCTAGGACACTAGACGGAGGAGAAGAAAGAGGGATGAAACAGGATAGAAAGAGGGATGAAATGGGATAGAAAGAGGGATTAAACGGGATAGAAAGAGGGATGTAACGGGATAGAAAGAGGGATAAAACGGGATAGAAAGAGGGATGAAACGGGATAGAAAGAGGATGAAACGGGATAGAAAGAGGGATGAAATGGGATAGAAAGAGGGATGAAACGGGATAGGGAACAACAGGATGGGGGGGACACAAATGAACGTCTGTGTTTGAGTGTGTGTGCTGTACGTGGTGGTGAGTGTGCGTCGCCTCTGTGTGTCTTCTACTGTCCCTCAACCTCAATGAGGATTAGACAAACCACGACCAGGCTAGTGAACGGTGGTAGATACATGGTTATGAAGGAAACAAGGCTCTCTCCTCCTCAAACGGCTCCATTCATGATGAACTGGAGAGATTTCTCTGAGGGGAGAGAAAAGAGGGTTCAGGGGACACCATGGAGGGTTCAGGGTACAACACTTGTTTTAGATAACGGGGTGAGTTTTACACTGGGGCAGGAGGTGTGTGTGTGTGTGTGGGGGGGGGGGGGGTCAGGTTGTGTGTGTATAGGGGGTGGGTAGGAGTGTGTGTGTGGATGGTGTATGTGGGTAGAGCAGGTGGGAGTCTTCATTAATAGGATGGTTTTAAGGAGGGATTGTTTGTTAGATATGGTATATGTTGTATCTGGTAGGGGGTGGTGTGTGTGTGTGGGGGGGGGATGGTATTTTTGGCAGGGTTGTAGGCCTAGTTGTTAGGCAGACTGGATTGGGGTGGGGGTGCTGGGGAGAAGCTGATGTAACTGTTAAAGTGTGGATTATTTTCGGGGAGGTTTTTTCTAAGGAAGGTGTTGGTGTTACTCTTTTTGCTATATGATAGTCCTTTCAATAGTTTGATAGTGAGACAAGGTTACTGCCACTGGAACTCTGGGGCCTCAGGGACAACACGGTGAAGCGGTGTGACACTGAAGTCTGAGTGTGTGTGTGGTGTGTGTGTGTGTGTGTCGCAGCATGCCGGGAACTGTGAGCCAAGGGACCAGGGTGTAAACTAGGTGCTAATGCGTCCTAGTTTCCACTGTTTCCACAGTGTCAAGTTTTAATTAGGAAGGAGATGATAGATGGGATAAATAGATCAGACAATGGTGTTGTAGAGCAGTTAGCAACTACAGTACAGAAAGACAGAAACACCCAGGTAGACAGTACAGAGAGAAAGAAACACCCAGGTAGACAGCACTGAGAGACAGAAACACCCAGGTAGACAGTACAGAGAGACAGAAACACCCAGATAGACAGTACAGAAAGACAGAAACACCCAGGTAGACAGCACAGAGAGACAGAAACACCCAGGTAGACAGTACAGAGAGACAGAAACACCCAGGTAGACAGCACAGAGAGACAGAAACACCCAGGTAGACAGTACAGAGAGACAGAAACACCCAGGTAGACAGTACAGAGAGACAGAAACACCCAGGTAGACAGTACAGAGAGACAGAAACACCCAGGTAGACAGTACAGAGAGACAGAAACACCCAGGTAGACAGTACAGAGAGACAGAAACACCCAGGTAGACAGTACAGAGAGACAGAAACACCCAGGTAGACAGTACAGAAAGACAGAAACACCCAGGTAGACAGTACAGAAAGACAGAAACACCCAGGTAGACAGCACAGAAAGACAGAAACACCCAGGTAGACAGCACAGAGAGACAGAAACACCCAGGTAGACAGTACAGAGAGACAGAAACACCCAGGTAGACAGTACAGAAAGACAGAAACACCCAGGTAGACAGCACTGAGAGACAGAAACACCCAGGTAGACAGCACAGAGAGACAGAAACACCCAGGTAGACAGTACAGAGAGACAGAAACACCCAGGTAGACAGTACAGAGAGACAGAAACACCCAGGTAGACAGCACAGAGAGACAGAAACACCCAGATAGACAGCACTGAGAGACAGAAACACCCAGGTAGACAGTACAGCACAGAGAGACAGAAACACCCAGGTAGACAGCACATAGAGACAGAAACACCCAGGTAGACAGTACAGAGAGACAGAAACACCCAGGTAGACAGCACATAGAGACAGAAACACCCAGGTAGACAGCACTGAGAGACGGAAACCCCCAGGAAGACAGCACAGCACAGAGAGACAGAAACACCCAGGTAGACAGCACAGAGAGACAGAAACACCCAGGTAGACAGCACAGAGAGACAGAAACACCCAGGTAGACAGCACAGAGAGACAGAAACACCCAGGTAGACAGTACAGAGAGACAGAAACACCCAGGTAGACAGCACAGAGAGACAGAAACACCCAGATAGACAGCACTGAGAGACAGAAACACCCAGGTAGACAGTACAGCACAGAGAGACAGAAACACCCAGGTAGACAGCACATAGAGACAGAAACACCCAGGTAGACAGCACAGAGAGACAGAAACACCCAGGTAGACAGCACAGAGAGACAGAAACACCCAGGTAGACAGTACAGAGAGACAGAAACACCCAGGTAGACAGTACAGAGAGACAGAAACACCCAGGTAGACAGCACAGAGAGACAGAAACACCCAGGTAGACAGTACAGAGAGACAGAAACACCCAGGTAGACAGTACAGAGAGACAGAAACACCCAGGTAGACAGCACAGAGAGACAGAAACACCCAGGTAGACAGCACTGAGAGACAGAAACACCCAGGTAGACAGCACAGAGAGACAGAAACACCCAGGTAGACAGCACAGAGAGACAGAAACACCCAGGTAGACAGCACTGAGAGACAGAAACACCCAGGTAGACAGTACAGAGAGACAGAAACACCCAGATAGACAGTACAGAAAGACAGAAACACCCAGGTAGACAGTACAGAGAGACAGAAACACCCAGGTAGACAGAAACACCCAGGTAGACAGCACAGAGAGACAGAAACACCCAGGTAGACAGCACAGAGAGACAGAAACACCCAGGTAGACAGAAACACCCAGGTAGACAGCACAGAGAGACAGAAACACCCAGGTAGACAGCACTGAGAGACAGAAACACCCAGATAGACAGCACAGAGAGACAGAAACACCCAGGTAGACAGCACAGAGAGACAGAAACACCCAGGTAGAGCGGCTTTTAACAGTTAATTTCTGACTCGTCTTCTACTTCTTAAACACTGGTTAAACACAGTCAATTAGGCTGTTTTTAATCTTTTTAGTTCAACAGTCATTAAATATATAAATAAATAAATCAATATGCAGTATGTTCATCAGATCAGAACCACAATATGATCTAGGTTGCCATGGCACCTAACCCCCCCTCTACCCCCCTCTCCTCTGTCTCGCCACCCCAACGTGTCCCCCCGACAATCTGTTCCTCACGTTTATTGGACCCCAATTTGGCTGCCTCCATGGCAACCGCGGGCTCCCAGAATACCTTGGCTGGGTGGTATCCAGGGTAGCGGTGGTGACTGGCTGGCATGCCGGCGGTGCCACCGGGGTGTTGCTAGGGCAGGTCTTCAGGACTGGTCTTCAGGGCAGATCTTCAGGACTGGTCTTCAGGGCTGGTCTTCAGGGCAGGTCTTCAGGGCAGGTCTTCAGGGAAGGTCTTCAGGGCAGGTCTTCAGGGCAGGTCTTCAGGGCAGGTCTTCAGGGCTGGTCTTCAGGACTGGTCTTCAGGACTGGTCTTCAGGACTGGTCTGGCAGGGAAGGTCTTCAGGGCAGGTCTTCAGGGAAGGTCTTCAGGACTGGTCTGGCAGGGACCTCGGTGTGGCCGCCCGGGTAACCCTGCTATGAGAACTCTCCTCCATCTCCATATCCGGTGACGTAGTCTGTGTCTAAAATGGCACTCTGTTCCCTATTTAGTGCACTATTTTGACACCCTATTCTCTATATGGGCCCTGGTCAAAAGTAGTGCACCATGTAGGGCACATGGTGCCATTTGGATTGCAAACATAACCTTTCCCACTGCAGGCCTACGAAAGTGGGGTCTGCTGTGTAGCATGGGGGAAGCATTGCACCAGCGCGCATATTGATGTGGCCAAGGCACTGTGCCCAGTTGGTGCTGCCTTCCTCCGACGCACACACACACACACATACACAAACAAACACTCACACACACATACACAAACTCACACACTCGCTCACATACACACTTACTCACACACGTATACACGCACATACACACACACACACACACACACACACACACACACACACACACACACACACACACACACACACACACACACACACACACACACCACACACACACACACACACACACACACACACACACACACACACACACACACACACACACACACAATGTATAATACATGAGTCTATACGATTTTGAACTGTGGCTCTCTGTCACATATAAATATTCAGTAGCACGCATGTTGATTTGAAGCAGGAGCCATCATGATCTGCATAGCATTTGTATAGATTCAGTTTCTGAGCACTAGTAGCATTAGTCTGTTCATCTGTATAAACTACTCATTGGTTTAAACTATGTATTGGTTTAATTAGAGCTCATAGATTCTAACTGTTATTCCTTGAGTGTGGACGATCCCTGTAGATGTTAAATATCCCTAGATGGTGATGGTACCACTGTAATACTCTGTGATGGTACATGTCCCTAGATGGTGATGGTACCACTGTAATACTCTGTGATGGTACATGTCCCTAGATGGTGATGGTACCACTGTAATACTCTGTGATGGTACATGTCCCTAGATGGTGATGGTACCACTGTAATACTCTGTGATGGTACATGTCCCTAGATGGTGATGGTACCACTGTAATACTCTGTGATGGTACATGTCCCTAGATGGTGATGGTACCACTGTAAAACTCTGTGATGGTACATGTCCCTAGATGGTGATGGTACCACTGTAAAACTCTGTGATGGTACATGTCCCTAGATGGTGATGGTACCACTGTAAAACTCTGTGATGGTACATGTCCCTAGATGGTGATGGTACCACTGTAATACTCTGTGATGGTACATGTCCCTAGATGGTGATGGTACCACTGTAATACTCTGTGATGGTACATGTCCCTAGATGGTGATGGTACCACTGTAATACTCTGTGCGTAAGTAGAGGTTAGTATTCCATACAATGCTAGAGAGAATCAGCTGGGCTCATTTCTGCCTTCCCAAAACCCTGTCATTGAATGTGATGCACATGTTAGTGTGTTAGAGGGAGTGTGTGTTAGAGGGAGTGGGTGTTGGAGGGAGTGGGTGTTGGAGGGAGTGGGTGTTGGAGGGAGGAAAGGAGAGGGAGAAAGGAGACTAAATGTGTGTGTGTGACGTTCTCCCGCCACACTCTCCCCAGGCTGTTTCTACAATCCCACACATTGGCCACCTGATCCCCAGTCGGCACCTGGTGCAAATAAACACACACACACACACACACACACACACACACACACACACACACACACACACACACACACACACACACACACACACACACACACACACACACACACGCACACTCACCCACATACACAGTACACAGGACGGACACACACTGCACACACACAGATGAGGCCTGAGTCCCAGAGTAGGCCCAGGACAGGACAGTGGACCCCATGTGGTGCAGCTCCCCAGCCGAACCCCTCTTCAGCTGGGACTCCCTGCTACCACAGAGGGGTAGTGCTGGGCCCGCCAAAACACTGGTTCCTGACCAGAGTCTGCCACAAAACTTTCTAGTCCGTCACAGACTTTCTAGTCTGTCAGAAGTTGAACAGATTGGGAGTTTTAAGGGAAGAAACTATGACCTTAGTAGTGAGCTACAATGCCATCAGAAACTATTCCCACCCCTTGACTTTTCCACATTTTGTTGTGTTACAGCCTGATTATGGTGTATTGCCTACAGACAATACACCATAATGTCATAGTGGAATTATGTTTTTAGACATTTTTACAAATTAATTAAAAATGAAAAGCTGAAATGTCTTCAGTCAATAAGTATTCAACCCCTTTGTTATGGCAAGCCTAAATAAGTTTAGGAGCAACAATTAGCTTAACAAGTCACATAATAAGTTGCATGGACTCATATCAAATCAATCAAATAAAATCGAATTTTATTTGTCACATGCTCCGAATACCACAGGTGTAGACCTTACCATGAAATGCTTATTTACAAGCCCTTAACATTGCAGTTTTAAGAAAATATTTACTAAATCAACTAAAGTAAAAAATAAAATCCAAATAAAAGTAACACAATAAAATAACAATAATGAGGCTATATACAGGGGCTACCGGAACCAAGTCAATGTGCGGAGGTACAGGTGAGTGTACAATAATAGTGTTTAACATGATATTTGAATGACTACCTCATCTCTGTACCCCACACATACAATTATCTCTAAGGTCCCTCAGTCGAGCAGTGAATTTCAAACACAGATTCAACCACAAGGACCAAGGAGGGTTTCCAATGCCTCGCAAAGAAGGGCACCTATTGGTAGATGGGTAAATAAAAAAAGCAGACATTGAACATCCCTTTGAGCATGGTGAAGTTATTAATTACACTTTGGATGATGTATCAATACACCCAATCACTACATAGATACAGGCGTCCTTCTTAACTCAGTTTCCAGAGAGGAAGGAAACTGCTCAGGGATTTCACCATGAGACCAATGGTGACTTTAAAACAGTTACAGAGTTTAATGGCTGTGATAGGAGAAAACTTAGGATGGACACTGTAGTTACTCCACAATACTAACCTAAATGACAGAGTGAAAAGAAGGAAGCCTGTACAGAATAAATATGTTCCTAAACATGCCTCCTGTTTGCAATAAGTCACTAAAGTAAAAATGGAAAAAAATTGTCAAAGAAATGAACTATGTCCTGAATACAAAGCATTATGTTTGGGGCAAATCCAACACAACACATCACTGAGAACCACTTAATGTTTTCAAGCATGGTGGTGGCTGCATCATATTATGGGTATGCTTGTCATCGGCAAGGACTAGGGAGTTTTTTTTGTTGATAAAAATAAACGGAATAGAGCTTCCAGTGTGAAGTAATTGGTAGCTTCCCCAACACAACTGAGTAGCTTATTTCATGATGTAGGAATTCCACTTTAATATTGTTTTAGTTCTGCTGTCAAATATGCTATTATTTCAGCTAACCCTTTTGAACTGGTCCAAGAAGTTTGAAAGTAATGGCGCCGGAGAGGATGGCTGATGTTTTACTGGCTCTTAACCAACCAGGCTATTTTGTTAGTCTTTTCACATTGTTTGTAACTTATTTTGTACATAATGTTGCTGCTACCGTCTCGTATTACCGGAAAGAGCTTCTGTATCAGTACTCCCTGTGTATAGCCTCGCTATTGTTATTTACTGCAGCTCTTTAATTATTTGTTACTTTTATTTATTTTCTTTTTTTTAGGTATTTTTCTTAAAACTACATTTTTGGTTATGGCCTTGTAAGTAAGCATTTCACTGTAAGGTCTACACCTGTTGGTTTCAGCGCATGTGACAAATCCCATTTGATTTGATTTGAAGAAACCTTTTTTTATCACTGTTAGTAAGGGCAAAGCCAGTATGGTTTTCCCTCCTAGTAAACCCTGTGGTATGAATACAGCAGCTCTGTCATCTGAGAAGTGGAAGGAGATACTGTGTGTGATCCAGCCTCCCTACGGACCAACCAATCTCCCTTCCGGACTGACCATGCTGCTGGATGATGTTGGGGCCGTGCAGGCAGAGCCATGGCCAGCTCCGGAGGGCCCTACAGTCCTACCAGAAAACTAAAGCTATTTTCAGTACCAGATATATCAATTGCCTTCCAAAGCGATGGTAAAAGAGTACAAGATGATTACAACTTTTACTCAAATAGGACAACTGGGGACTTTTCCCACCTCTAAGAAACTGCTTCTCTTGCATTTCAGGAATGTTTGAGGTGTCTGAGTTCATTGGGTTGTTTGTTTTCAGTCATCACAGGACAGGTACAACAAGTCAGTGTCCTCAGTTACACCTGGTATCACCTGTCTCACTGTCACCTAAACCCTCCAGAGTGGGTGGAGGCCTATCAACGGTCTGTCGCAGTCTATAGTCCAAACCATGGGCAGACAGTTTAGACAGGTAAGTTAGAGGTAACATTAGAGCTAACAGGATGTTAGCACCAGGTGCTGACGATCCCTCAATCTCCACCTGATCCCCTATCAATGTACTGGGGCAATGATGATGATCAGATAGTAACATACACACACACATAGTACTGGGTAAGAATGACTGTGTGTGTGTGATGCTTGTCTTGACTGGGTGACTGTTATTGTTGATTAAAAGTTGTTGTAATTGCTGGGTTTAAAATGGCAGGTGGCGGATGTGTTCCTATAATCCCCTATCTCATTTGGAGGTCCAGGGGTGAAGCTCTTAATCCCAACACACACACACACACACACACACACACACACACACACACACACACACACACACACACACACACACACACACACACACACACACACACACACACACACACACACACACACACTGACGCGGAGAAGAGAGAGAGACACATTGGCGCAGAGAAGAAACACACAAACACACGAGAGAGAGACACACACACGCTAATATTCGTTAGCTTTTTCTCACACACAAACACTTTTAAACGCATGTACATACGTTAAAACAAACTCACACTCCACGCGTACGTACACACACACAATCCCTCTACGCGTACACAATCACTTTTACCCACTCACCATCTCTCCCGGTCAAATCCCCCACTCTGATCTCTGCCTCTCTCTCTCTGTTTGTCTTTCATCATGGATTGGACGTTAGTGTGGCCACGTCTCTGTTTGTCTACTGGTTCAGTAACTGATGTATACTTCACCGCAGATGGTGTTGTTCAGGAAAATGTGATCAAGATAACTTTCTACATTTTACATTTTATTTATTTAGCAGATGCTCTTATCCACTTTCATTAGCAGTTAGGGTTAAGTGCAACACACAGACACACAGACACACGGACACACAGACACAGAGACACAGAGACAGACACACAGACACACAGACATGGTTCGTTCACTCTCAGAACAAATCAAGAGAGTTCAAGGTGAATTAGGCTGGACCTAAAACCAATAGGTTACACATAGATACTCTACAACATATTAACTTTGTCCATTGACTTAATGACTTCCATTTCCTCTGTTATTGACTCTCTCTATCTTTTTATATGGATGGTTGTAGTGGTTTCTTGTGTTTATTGCTGTACAATCAACCCATGAAAAGGGCCACTTGAGATAGGGGAAAGGACTGGTGGATAACAACCCTGCTCCACCCTGAGTCCTCAGATAACCCCGTACACTAGGCTGTGTGACGTCACAATGGGTTAGAATGGGTTGTTGGCTCCGTACGGTTAGTTCCAGTATGGGGCCTAGTTTAGTAGGCTAGTATCTATAAACAATCTATTGTAATAGGTCAGTGGGTTTGTTTGGGGGGGAAATAAAGTAAAGACCCCAGGTGTTTCTGCTAGAGACTCTTCTCTACTTTCCATCTACTTTTTCTTTGCTTTCTCTCCTTTTCTTTCAATCTCATTATTTCTCTCATACATTTACTCTCCCCCTCTCTCTCAACCCATCTCTCTCTCTCTCTCTCTCTCTCCCTCCCTCTTCCCCCCTCTCTCAACCCCTCTCTCTCTCTCTCTCTCTCTCTCTCTCTCTCTCTCTCTCTCTCTCTCCCTCCCTCTCTCCCCCCTCTCTTTCTCCCTCTCTGTGCAGGTGTGCTGGCAGTGTGTTTGACATAAGTGTGTGTGGTTGTTTGCAGCATAGCAAACAAGGGGGGCGGGGGGGTCACCTCAGGTGATTTGTGTTGACGGAGAGAGAGGTGTGGTCTAGAGAAGAGGGGGAGTACGCTGACGTAGAGAGAGAGAGCGCAAGAGAGAGAGAGTGTTGTGCCTATTCAGCTAGTCTTCTGAAAGTCGAGAGAGAGAGAGAGATGCACCTTGTCAAAAACACTGGTTAGATTCTCTCTGAGTGCTGGGATGGTTGTTGCAGAAACACAATGTAAAGGGAATTCTACTAGTAATGTGACAGGAGTTACAGTATCCTCAAGTTTAACAAGAGACCATTAAACTCTGAAAGACAGAGAGAAGGAAAGCAGAAATGAAGAGGGAGGAGAGAGGGAATGTGGGATGATCACTCTATTTGTGATATGAAAGGAAGGAGGAGTGAAAGAGGGAGAGAGCAAGAGAGAAAGAGAGAGGGATAGAGAGAGACAGCGGGAGAGAAAGACATGGTGGGATAGAGAGAGCTGGAGAAAGAGATAGAGAGAGAGAGGGAGCTACTCTACAGGGAAGATTTTCTGAGGTCAAGGGCCACTTTATACACTCACACACACTGAGACACACACACGCACATGCACAAAATGTGTGTTCATACACACACACACACACACACATACACAAAACGTGTGCACACAAACACACACTCAGAGACGCACACACTCACACACACATGCATACTGTCAACTCATTGACCCGTAATAATTTTTGACAAGTTGAGTTGACAGCAGAGAACAATGGTCTCTGGGGTTCACACTTAAAGACCTTTTAATGACAGTAGTTTTCTGCTGCCATGATTACTCACTGTGGACACACACACACACACACACACACACACACACACACACACACACACACACACACACACACACACACACACACACACACAGTCGAGCTCACACACACTCACTCTCTCATCCACGTTTACAGTGACTCATACACAGTCCACACACACACTCTCTCTTTGATGTTTAGTCAAGGACTTATATCCGCCAGCTAAAAATACGATGCATTGAAATGTAAGAAAGACCACCTTTAAGGAAAAAGAAATCACCTAAAATGCAAATAAAAAATCCATGTTCTGGGGCCAAGAAAATGTTCCATTCGTCCTTAATGTTAATGCCAAAGACTAAATGAGAATCAGTCAGCACATAAGTTATCGATTTAGCATTCAGGGAGTGAAGCTGTGAAACAGCAGGGTTTTGGACAGGTACCGGGGGATGGGGAATGAAGGGATGAGGGTGTGTGTCTGAGGTTTTAGCTGGGGGTCTTTGTCATACAGTTAGGTGAGGAATATCCTACGGTTGTGTGTAAAGTACTCTACATCTCTACATGTAGGATGTGTATAGCAGCCAATATGTTTTATTTTCTTTCGTTTCATGGCTGCATAAGTCTACTGTACTGTGTACCAGGGGCAGTGGCAGCAGGCTGAATTTAAAGGAACACGATATATACCCCCCTCTCCTCCCCATCCCTCGTTCCTTTGCACCCACCCTCCCTCCCTCGCCTTCCTTCCTTCCCTCTCTCTCTCTCTCTCTGTGAAGAGGCTTGTCTCTGGGGTGGCTGGAGCAGGCGAGGGTTCAGGGGTCAGGGCTCAGACTAACTGAGAGGCTCAGCTGGTGTTTGATGTGGGGAGCAGCACAGCAGATCAAGTACTGCAGATTCCTCCCTGTCTGACACCACACACACACACACACACACACACACACACACACACACACACACACACACACACACACACACACACACACACACACACACACACACACACACACACACACACACCGTCTTTACAGCTCATCTCTCTTTTCTGGCAGCATTCTCTCGTTCTGCCCTTCCCTGCCTCCTTTTTCCCTCTCTCCTTCTCTCTCTGTCTTTAAATTCAACTGAACTCAAGGACCTCGGCTGTTACGTAAAAGGGTTAAACACAGACACACGTGAGCACATACAGAGGCACGGAACACACCCACACACACACACACACACACACACACACACACATACACACACACACACACACACACACACACACACACACACACACACACACACACACACACACACACACACACACACACACACACACACACACACACAGAGCACTCCCTCGCTAACTGTAGCTTCCTAAGATCAGGTAAACACACACTTAGTGCCTGATGCCTCCGTTGGTGTTCTCCAGCAACAGCTGAGGGGACAGAAACATGGGCTGTTTTGGTTAGTTGGTGTAGTCGCTGTCATGTGCTCTCATGTTTCCCACATCTATGTTATGGCCTCAGCAGTGTTTGTGTGTGGGGGAAAAATCTTTATATGTGTGTCAAGCATGTGCTTGTGCATAGCATACGTGTGTGTGTGTGTGTGTGTGTGTGTGTGTGTGTGTGTGTGTGTGTGTGTGTGTGTGTGTGTGTGTGTGTGTGTGTGTGTGTGTGTGTGTGTGTGTGTGTGATTTGAAGAGTGTGTTTGTGTTGGTGCATCTGCACAGCGTGACTGTCCCCTGTAACTGTACCCTGTCACCTCCCTCCTAGGGCTGGGAATTGCCAGGGACCTCACGATACAATATTATCACCATACTTATATATATACCACAATATTTATTGTGGTTCTCACGATTCTATATGTATCGTGATTTGATGTTCCAGACATATTGCTCACCATGTCTGCTGCAGAGGGACAAGAGAGAGACATTAAAAAAGGAGTTTTGATCAGTCATGGAAATCAAAATGGTGCAGGTACAGCCAACTAGCGCAAAAAAAGAATATTGCGATATTGTCTAAACGATACGATGTATTGTAAAAAAAAAGATATCCTGATATGGAACTTTATGGATTGAGTTAAAACACCAACCTGATCTCATAGTTTCACTTTAAGATTTGCCGTAATTGGATGAAAGTGGATTCCGCTTGGTTACAAGGTTAAAAAGAAACAACTGATAGGGTTAAATTCAGGTATTCATTCTGAGTAGCTGGTGCAATGGTTTGGGGAAGTCTTAAAACCAAATGATGAAAAACTATATTCTGTTTCCATTAAGTATCATCAACTACTCTCCCTGCTTGCTAGAGAACTGTGAACTGCCGTGGCCAGTGGTCTTAGCAGCAGTCTGGCTCTGAGTCTCAGGACATGGTTTTTTGAGCATCGACGAATGCATTTATCCATGTCCTCAGGACCTTCTCAGATGTCTGAAATCAACCTCTTTCTTGTGACCAGCCTAAAACAGCCACACACTCAGTGCAGCACAGCATGGAGTCCAAAGTGCAGGTGTTGTGTGATGACTCACAGACTGGGCTGCTTTGCTCCTCCTCTGTTTGTAAATATGGGGTTAGTCTGTTGAACACAGCTTACATTCCCAAACACTTTCATTTGTGTTGCTGTAGGGGAAGGACACAGCTGGGGCAAGGCACAGAGAGAGAGAGAGACAGATAGGAGTACACACACACACACACACACACACACACACACACACACACACACACACACACACACACACACACACACACACACACACACACACACACACACACACACACACACACACACACACACACACACACACACACACACACACACACACACAAAACATCTTTAAACAGTCTTCCCTACCATAATTCTAGCCTGCCAGTCTCTGTCTAGAGGCTGTGGTTTGGCCGACCTGCCTGACTCTCTCCATTAAGGCAATAAGCAGCGTGTGTCAGTTGACAGTTAGGACTTCTTTATATGACTGTCTATCTACTTAATGTGGCCCCTGAGGCCCCTCAGTGGTGGCACTACATTCTACAGCTCGGTAGCATTTAAATTCAAGACCTAGTCCACTAAGAATGATGGGTGGTATGGGAGGGTTTCCTCTGGTCGCTGGGGGGGTGGTATGGGAGGGTTTTCTCTGGTTGCTGGGGGGGTGGTGTGGGAGGGTTTCCTCTGGTTGCTGGGGGGGTGGTATGGGAGGGTTTTCTCTGGTTGCTGGGGGGGTGGTATGGGAGGGTTTTCTCTGGTTGCTGGGGGGGTGGTATGGGAGGGTTTTCTCTGGTTGCTGGGGGGGTGGTATGGGAGGGTTTTCTCTGGTCGCTGGGGGGGTGGTATGGGAGGGTTTCCTCTGGTCGCTGGGGGGGTGGTATGGGAGGGTGTCCTCTGGTTGCTGGGGGGGTGGTATGGGAGGGTTTTCTCTGGTTGCTGGGGGGGTGGTGTGGGAGGGTTTCCTCTGGTTGCTGGGGGGGTGGTATGGGAGGGTTTTCTCTGGTTGCTGGGGGGGGTGGTGTGGGAGGGTTTCCTCTGGTCGCTGGGGGGGGTGGTATGGGAGGGTTTCCTCTGGTCGCTGGGGGGGGTGGTATGGGAGGGTTTCCTCTGGTCGCTGGGGGGGGTGGTGTGGGAGGGTTTCCTCTGGTCGCTGGGGGGGGGTGGTGTGGGAGGGTTTCCTCTGGTCGCTGGGGGGGGGTGGTATGGGAGGGTTTTCTCTGGTCGCTGGGGGGGGGGTGGTGTGGGAGGGTTTCCTCTGGTCGCTGGGGGGGGGGGGGGGGTGGTATGGGAGGGTGTCCTCTGGTTGCTGGGGGGGTGGTATGGGAGGCTTTTCTCTGGTCGCTGGGGGGGTGGTATGGGAGGGTTTCCTCTGGTCGCTGGGGGGGGGGGGGGGGGTGGTATGGGAGGGTGTCCTCTGGTCGCTGGGGGGGGGGGGGGGGGTATGGGAGGGTGTCCTCTGGTTGCTGGGGGGGTGGTATGGGGGGGGTGGTATGGGAGGGTGTCCTCTGGTTGCTGGGGGGGTGGTATGGGAGGCTTTTCTCTGGTCGCTGGGGGGGGTGGTATGGGAGGGTTTTCTCTGGTCGATGGGGGGGGGGGGTGGTATGGGAGGGTGTCCTCTGGTCGCTGGGGGGGTGGTATGGGAGGGTTTTCTCTGGTCGCTGGGGGGGTGGTATGGGAGGGTTTTCTCTGGTCGATGGGGGGGGGGGGGTGGTATGGGAGGGTTTTCTCTGGTTGCTAGGGGGGTGGTATGGGAGGGTTTTCTCTGGTTGCTAGGGGGGTGGTATGGGAGGGTTTTCTCTGGTCGATGGGGGGGGGGGTATGGGAGGGTTTTCTCTGGTCGCTGGGGGGGGGGGTGGTATGGGAGGGTTTTCTCTGGTCGCTGGGGGGGGGGGTGGTATGGGAGGGTGTCCTCTGGTTGCTGGGGGGGTGGTATGGGAGGGTGTCCTCTGGTTGCTGGGGGGGTGGTATGGGAGGCTTTTCTCTGGTCGCTGGGGGGGTGGTATGGGAGGGTGTCCTCTGGTCGCTGGGGGGGGGGGGGGGGGGGGTATGGGAGGGTGTCCTCTGGTTGCTGGGGGGGTGGTATGGGAGGGTGTCCTCTGGTTGCTGGGGGGTGGTATGGGAGGCTTTTCTCTGGTCGCTGGGGGGGTGGTATGGGAGGGTGTCCTCTGGTTGCTGGGGGGGTGGTATGGGAGGGTTTTCTCTGGTCGCTGGGGGGGTGGTATGGGAGGGTTTTCTCTGGTCGATGGGGGGGGGGGTGGTATGGGAGGGTGTCCTCTGGTTGCTAGGGGGGTGGTATGGGAGGGTGTCCTCTGGTTGCTAGGGGGGTGGTATGGGAGGGTTTTCTCTGGTCGCTGGGGGGGTGGTATGGGAGGCTTTTCTCTGGTCGCTGGGGGGGGTGGTATGGGAGGGTTTTCTCTGGTCGATGGGGGGGGGGTGGTATGGGAGGGTGTCCTCTGGTTGCTGGGGGGGTGGTATGGGAGGGTTTTCTCTGGTCGCTGGGGGGGTGGTATGGGAGGGTTTTCTCTGGTCGATGGGGGGGGGGGGGTGGTATGGGAGGGTGTCCTCTGGTTGCTAGGGGGGTGGTATGGGAGGGTTTTCTCTGGTCGATGGGGGGGGGGGGGTATGGGAGGGTGTCCTCTGGTTGCTGGGGGGGTGGTATGGGAGGGTTTTCTCTGGTCGCTGGGGGGGTGGTATGGGAGGGTTTTCTCTGGTCGCTGGGGGGGGGGGTGGTATGGGAGGGTTTTCTCTGGTCGCTGGGGGGGGGGGTGGTATGGGAGGGTTTTCTCTGGTCGCTGGGGGGGGGGGTGGTATGGGAGGGTTTTCTCTGGTCGCTGGGGGGGGGGGTGGTATGGGAGGGTGTCCTCTGGTTGCTGGGGGGGTGGTATGGGAGGGTGTCCTCTGGTTGCTGGGGGGGTGGTATGGGAGGCTTTTCTCTGGTCGCTGGGGGGGTGGTATGGGAGGGTGTCCTCTGGTCGCTGGGGGGGGGGGGGGGGGTATGGGAGGGTGTCCTCTGGTTGCTGGGGGGGTGGTATGGGAGGGTGTCCTCTGGTTGCTGGGGGGGTGGTATGGGAGGCTTTTCTCTGGTCGCTGGGGGGGTGGTATGGGAGGGTGTCCTCTGGTTGCTGGGGGGGTGGTATGGGAGGGTTTCCTCTGGTTGCTGGGGGGGTGGTATGGGAGGGTTTTCTCTGGTCGATGGGGGGGGGGGGTGGTATGGGAGGGTTTTCTCTGGTCGCTGGGGGGGTGGTATGGGAGGGTTTTCTCTGGTCGATGGGGGGGGGGGGGTGGTATGGGAGGGTGTCCTCTGGTTGCTAGGGGGGTGGTATGGGAGGGTGTCCTCTGGTTGCTAGGGGGGTGGTATGGGAGGGTTTTCTCTGGTCGCTGGGGGGGTGGTATGGGAGGGTTTTCTCTGGTCGCTGGGGGGGGGTGGTATGGGAGGGTTTTCTCTGGTCGCTGGGGGGGGGGGTGGTATGGGAGGGTTTTCTCTGGTCGCTGGGGGGGGGGGTGGTATGGGAGGGTTTTCTCTGGTCGCTGGGGGGGGGGGGTGGTATGGGAGGGTTTTCTCTGGTCGCTGGGGGGGGGGGGTGGTATGGGAGGGTTTTCTCTGGTCGCTGGGGGGGGTGGTATGGGAGGGTTTTCTCTGGTCGCTGGGGGGGGGGGTGGTATGGGAGGGTGTCCTCTGGTTGCTGGGGGGGGGGGTGGTATGGGAGGGTTTTCTCTGGTCGCTGGGGGGGTGGTATGGGAGGGTGTCCTCTGGTTGCTGGGGGGGTGGTATGGGAGGGTTTTCTCTGGTCGCTGGGGGGGTGGTATGGGAGGGGTCTTTTATTTAAATTGTTTTCTTCTACTTCTTCTTAATATGAAATGTAATGAATGGAGGTATTGTACCTGTGACCACCCCCAACAAAGACATGACAAAATAAATACAAATGTTGTCAACCAAAAAAAGTCCTAGCCCACTATTAGTCTTCAAAGCATTTGTCTTCTCAACGTCAGTGAAGCTGTACATACTTACTGAGTGCAGGTGGCCGAGCTAATAGCTACTGTAACTGTGTTAGCGGCATAGTAAAGAGCATTTAACTTCATAGTCACATAGTGAGGCTTTTGAGTGCACAGGCCCACGCTAACACCACCAACAGTTTATTACAACTCTGCTGCCTGTCCTTAACAGAGCAGGGTTACATCACCCATAGAATGAAATGCAACACTATCTTTATCATGCCATTACCCCGCAGGATCTCTGATCTCTGTTTGACCCCTAATGCCCTCACTTCTGTCTTGTCACACACACACATACACACATACACACATACTCTCTATCCTCGGCTAACTCCCTAACTCCCGCCCCATCAAGACCATATTAGCATGAATGTGTCCCAATTGGCACCCTATTCCCTATATAGTGCACTACTTTTGATGGGTTCTGGTCAAATGGCCCTATGGGCTCTGGTCAAAAGTAGTGCACTACATAGGGAATAGGGTGCCAGTTGAGAGGCAGACTAATGGACTGATGACAGTTTCAGCTCTGGTTCAGTCCCAAAGCGGCTTAGCCTGGCCGGGGTCAGAGGCTCAGCGGGGGAGGGTCAACGGCCAAAGCATCGTCCAACCCATCCAACTCATTGAACCCAACCCTCATGCCACACTAGAGCCATGTTGGTGGCAATGGCCAAGTATTGGCAATGTGTTGTTGACGTGGCTATACTCTATAGGAGGATATAGGGAGAATCCAGTGAAGGATGAATGGAAACAAGCACACACACAGTACACACACACACGCATAGTATACACACACATAGTATACACACACATATTGTATACACATACACACACATACAGTATACATACACACACACACACACACACACACTCAGCTGTGACAGTAAACACACTTTAAATCCACTGGGGATTACAAATCCACTTAGGTCGAGTCAAGAGTTGAGCGTGTCAGCTGCAGGTCGCCGCTACGCAGCACCTAAACTGATGCACTTCCGCACCACACTGTTTCATGTGTGTGTGTGAGAGAGAGTGTGTACTGTATGTGAGAGAGAGAGAGAAAGAGAGAGAGAGAGAGAGAGAGAGAGAAAGAGAGAGAGAGAGAGAGAGAGTGGGTGTGTGTGTGTAAGAGCATGAGTGGGTGTGTGTGTGTGTGTGTGTGTGTGTGTGTGTGTGTGTGTGTGTGTGTGTGTGTGTGTGTGTGTGTGTGTGTGTGTGTGTGTGTGTGTGTGTGTGTGTGTGAGAGAGAGAGAGAGAGTGTGTACTGTATGAGAGAGAGAGTGTGGGTGTGTGTGTGAGAGCATGAGTGGGTATGTGTGTGTGTGTGTGTGTGTGTGTGTGTGTGTGTGTGTGTGTGTGTGTGTGTGTGTGTGTGTGTGTGTGTGTGTGTGTGTGAGAGAGAGAGAGAGAGAGAGAAAGTGTGTGTGTGTGTGTGTGTGTGTGTGTGTGTGTGTGTGTGTGTGTGTGTGTGTGTGTGTGTGTGTGTGTGTGTGTGTGTGTGTGTGTGAGAGAGAGAGAGAGAGAGTGTGTACTGTATGAGAGAGAGAGTGTGTGTGTGTGTGAGCATGAGTGGCCATGCATGCGTATGTGTGTATTAATGTTGCGGCCAGTCCAACATAGACAGTGTTATGTCAACCTCCTCTGTCTCCCCTCTCATTCCCCAAGATGTCCAGACTGACACGTCCTCTGAGACTCCTCCTTTCTGTTCTCAACTTTAACTGTTTTGCAATTCTGATGGGAAAGACAGACAGGGGGCGGATGAGGGTAAAATAGAGAATTATAGTGTAGGAAAACAAAGAGAGAAAGAGAACAAGGAGAAGAGAGACAGAAAGACAAACCGAGAAACAGAGACAGAGAACAAGGAGAAGAGAGAGAGAAACAGAGAGACAGACAGAGACAGAGAACAAGAAGAGAGAGAGAAAGAGAAACTGAGAGACAGACAGAGAACAAGGAGAAGACAGATAGAAAGAGAGACAGAGACAGACAGAGACAGAGAACAAGGAGAAGACAGATAGAAAGAGAGACAGACAGAGACAGAGAACAAGGAGAAGACAGATAGAAAGAGAGACAGACAGAGACAGAGAACAAGGAGAAGACAGATAGAAAGAGAGACAGACAGAGACAGAGAACAAGGAGAAGACAGATAGAAAGAGAAACAGAGACAGACAGAGACAGAGAACAAGGAGAAGACAGATAGAAAGAGAAACAGAGACAGACAGAGACAGAGAACAAGGAGAAGACAGATAGAAAGAGAGACAGACAGAGACAGAGAACAAGGAGAAGACAGATAGAAAGAGAAACAGAGACAGACAGAGACAGAGAACAAGGAGAAGACAGATAGAAAGAGAGACAGACAGAGACAGAGAACAAGGAGAAGACAGATCGAAAGAGAAACAGAGAGACAGAGAAACAGAGAGACAGACAGAGTTTGTGGTGAATGATCCTTCATCTTTTTAGTCCTGAATAATGACATCATATGATATTGACTTTAATCACATCTGTTTGTGTGATTTCTTCTCCCTCTCAATTCCCACCGGACCTCCGCAGTTCTTGGAATGGACTGGGGCCCGGCCTGCCAAAAATAATCGCTTGTTTGCAGCTATTTACTTAAATCTGTCAAAGAGTCACTGTTGGAGAACCCATGCTGTTAGTTATGATTCTGCTGTGAGTGTGTGTGTAGGGGGGTGGATGCCTGGATACGGCATAAACTCACACACAACTGGGAGAATGGTATAGAACATTACACACACACACACACACACACACACACACACACACACACACACACACACACACACACACACACACACACACACACACACACACACACACACACACACACACACACACACACACACACACTAGACACATACAGTGTGAGTACAAAACCTGGCACACGGAGAAGGTTCATCTTCACGTCTCTCTGTGTGGGACCAGAGAGAACCCTGCATGAGAAAAAACAGACTGAGAGAGAAAGAAAGGAGTGGTGAAAAAGTGTCAGATTGTCAGGGGAAGATTATTGTTAGATTGGAGTGTCAGGGAAGTGTTAGACTGGAGTGTCAGGGTAGGGTTATTGTTAGACTGGAGTGTCAAGGGAGGGTTATTGTTAGACTGGAGTGTTAGATGAGGGTTATTGTTAGACTGGAGTGTCAGATGAGGGTTATTGTTAGACTGGAGTGTCAAGGGAGGGTTATTGTTAGACTGGAGTGTCAGGGGAGGGTTAGTGTTAGACTGGAGTGTCAGGGGAGGGTTATTGTTAGACTGTCAGGAGAAATTGAGCCTGCCCCAGTGCCAGATTATTTTGGACTATTCCATTGGTTCCATTGAGTCAGAAAGGCTCCCCGTAGGTACGTAGCTAACATTCAGTCAGCTAGTCTCCCCGTAGGTAGGTAGCTAACATTCAGTCAGCTAGTCTCCCCGTAGGTAGGTAGCTAACATTCAGTCAGCTAGTCTCCCCGTAGGTAGGTAGCTAACATTCAGTCAGCTAGTCTCCCCGTAGGTAGGTAGCTAACATTCAGTCAGCTAGTCTCCCCGTAGGTAGGTAGCTAACATTCAGTCAGCTAGTCTCCCCGTAGGTAGGTAGCTAACATTCAGTCAGCTAGCCTCCCCGTAGGTAGGTAGCTAACATTCAGTCAGCTAGCCTCCCCGTAGGTGGATAGCTAACATTCAGTCAGCTAGTCTCCCCGTAGGTAGGTAGCTAACATTCAGTCAGCTAGTCTCCCCGTAGGTAGGTAGCTAACATTAAGTCAGCTAGCCTCCCCGTAGGTAGGTAGCTAACATTCAGTCAGCTAGCCTCCCCGTAGGTAGGTAGCTAACATTCAGTCAGCTAGTCTCCCCGTAGGTAGGTAGCTAACATTCAGTCAGCTAGCCTCCCCGTAGGTAGGTAGCTAACATTCAGTTAGCTAGCCTCCCCGTAGGTAGCTAACATTAAGTCAGCTAGCCTCCCCGTAGGTAGGTAGCTAACATTCAGTCAGCTAGTCTCCCAGTAGGTAGGTAGCTAACATTCAGTCAGCCAGTCTCCTCCCCTCATGCCGCCACAGCTCAGCAGAGGGGTTAAGGAGCAACGGTGTCCGCCATCAAAGGACCTGTCACCACCACAGCTAATGGAGCATCACACACTCTCTCTCACAGCTGTGTTATACCACATTCATAGGGGTATTTTTAGGGGAGAAACACAGAGAGAGAGAGGGGGAGAGAGTGGAGGGAGTGGAGGGAAAAGGAGGGGGAGAAAGTGGGAACGAGGTAGAAAGGTTGAGAGAAACAGAGAGGGAGCGAGAGTATGTAAGGGGGATGGAGAGAGTGTTAGGGAGGAGAAAGAGAGAGAGGGGGAAGAGAGAGTATGTTATGGGGGAGAGAGAGAGAGGGGGAAGAGAGAGTATGTTATGGGGGAGAGAGAGAGAGGGGGAAGAGAGAGTATGTTATGGGGGAGAGAGAGAGAGGGGGAAGAGAGAGTATGTTATGGGGAGAGAGAGAGAGAGAGAGAGGGGGAAGAGAGAGTATGTTATGGGGAGTGAGAGAGAGGGGGAAGAGCGAGTATGTTATGGGGGATAGAGAGAGAGAGAGGGGGAAGAGAGAGTATGTTATGGGGGAGAGAGAGAGAGAGGGGTAAGAGAGAGTATGTTATGGGGGAGAGAGAGAGGGGGGAAGAGAGAGTATGTTATAGGGGAGAGAGAGTGGGAAGAGCGAGATTGTTAGGTAATGTACATGTGGGTTGTTTGGTATTACAGGATGAAGAGGAGAGGGACACTTAAAACCTGCCATCACTCTCTCTTACACTCACAGTGGGTCTGCATATACACCATACAGTACCACATGCCATGCCCCAACACACACACACACACACACACACACACACACACACACACACACACACACACACACACACACACACACACACACACACACATACACACACATACACACACACACACACACACACACACACACACACACACACACACACACACACACACACACACACACACACACACCTACAGAGCCACACACCACGCTCAAAGACATTCCCACATTCACAGACACACAAACACACACACACAGTGGGTCGGGTCAACAGGGTACGGTTCCTGTTGCCTCACTGATCAAACAATGGCATCTCTATTACAGTCCTGACAACCCAGACTGAGCCAGAGGGGAGAGAGGGATGAGAGAGAGAGAGGGGAGGTAAAAAGGGAGAGAGGGGAGGACAGAGGGATGGAGAGAGGTAGAGGAGGTGGAGAAAGAGAGAGGGGAGGACAGAGGGATAGAGAGAGGGGGCAGAGAAAGAGAGAGATCTCCCCTTTCACAGACTGGCTTCATCACAAAATACGGAATATTTTCCATAGAAATTGTACACAGACACACACATCAAATGACTGTCATCCACACCGTGACTCAACCAGTACTGTATTTGACATGAGGGGAACGAGTTCAGCCAGGAGGAAGCTTATTTTCTGTGTGCTTGTACGCGCACTCATGTGTGTGTTCTCTGTCTACACACAGTGGGGGATTCCTCAGGAAGTCCCAGCTGAGCTGTGACACAACAAACATGTAAAGAGTCCCTGTCAGGACACAACCGTCCTGTTGAACAAGCAGCTCCTGTGTTCCCCCCAACCCTCCCCTCTTCCTTTACTCCCCCGCCTGTCCTGTATATCCTTCCTTCCTTCCTGTTCTTGCTCTTCAGGAAGCTACCCCCCTCCCTCCCTCTCTCTGAGTGAACGAGGAAGAGACAGAGGGAGGGAGAGGTAGTTCTGATGGGAATCCCTCTTACATAGCGCTGTAGTTAAATCATGTCTAATTCTATGGCCTTCAGTCAGAGCAGGTGTGATGAGGGTTCCATAGCTCTATGGGTCACCAGCTGACTGACTTATCCAACTCCCCCTTTCAACTGAGGGGCACCATGGGGTGACTGGTTAGTGCAGGTGGGTAGACATAAAGATACTCCACTGATGGGAAGAAATGGGTCTTGGCACAAAACTAAAGGTCTAGCTACTGTTCTGGAGTCAGCCAGATGTACTTATCTATTCTGGAATCCAGACAACGTTCTAGTGTTCTTACTCAGAATCCAACTCTCCTGGAATCAGTCGGATTATACTGTCTACTGTTCTGGAACCCTTCAGATAGAATACTGTCTACTGTTCTGGACATATCCAGATACTGTGGCTAAGCTCCTTTGTTTTAGTGACAGCGAGCCAGCCAGCCAGCCAGAGCCTACTGTACTGTTCTCTATCCAGACAGTGGCTATGTCCCAAATGGCACCCTACCACCTACATAGTGCACTACTTTTGACCAGAGCCCTATGGGTGCTCTCTTCTGTCAAGAAGAGTCCTACAGTATGTCTTTGTATTCACTTTGTTCTGGCTGCTTCTGCTATTCTTGTTGTATTCAAAATATGAGACCTTTATACACATTCTATTCTGACACCAGGGACCCTAGCAGAGCTGCTGACACTAATGAGAGAGAGAGAGACAGAGAGAGAGACGCAGAGAGAGAGACACAGACAGAGAGAAACAGACAGAGAGAGAGACAGACAGAGAGAAACAGACAGAGAGAGAGAGACAGAGAGAGAGAGAGAGAGAGAGAGAGAGAGAGAGAGAAACAGACAGAGAGAGAGACAGACAGAGAGAAACAGACAGAGAGAGAGACAGACAGAGAGAAACAGACAGAGAGAAACAGACAGAGAGAGAGAGAGGCAGAGAGAGAGAGAGAAACAGACAGAGAGAAACAGACAGAGAGAAACAGACAGAGAGAAACAGACAGAGAGAGAGAGGCAGAGAGAGAGAGGCAGAGAGAGACAGACAGAGAGAATCAGACAGAGAGAGAGAGACAGAGAGAGAGAGAGAGAGAAACAGACAGAGAGAGAGAGAGGCAGAGAGAGACAGACAGAGAGAAACAGACAGAGAGAAACAGACAGAGAGAAACAGACAGAGAGAGAGACAGAGAGAGAGACAGAGAGAGACAGACAGAGAGAGACAGACAGAGAGAAACAGACAGAGAGAAAGACAGAGAGAGATAGAGACAGAGAGAGAGAGACAGAGAGAGAGAAACAGACAGAGAGAAACAGACAGAGAGAAACAGACAGAGAGAGACAGACAGAGAGAGAGACAGACAGAGAGAAACAGACAGAGAGAAACAGACAGAGAGAGAGAGACAGACAGAGAGAGACAGACAGAGAGAAACAGACAGAGAGAAACAGACAGAGAGAGAGACAGAGAGAGACAGACAGAGAGAGAGAAAGACAGAGAGAGAAAGACAGAGAGAAACAGACAGAGAGAAACAGACAGAGAGAATCAGACAGAGAGAGACAGACAGAGAGAAACAGACAGAGAGAAACAGACAGAGAGAGAGAGACAGACAGAGAGAAACAGATAGAGAGAAACAGACAGAGAGAAACAGACAGAGAGAGACAGACAGAGAGAGAGAGACAGATAGAGAGAAACAGACAGAGAGACAGAGAGAGACAGACAGAGAGAAACAGACAGAGAGAAACAGACAGAGAGAGAGAGACAGACAGAGAGAAACAGACAGAGAGAGAGAAAGACAGAGAGAGAAAGACAGAGAGAAACAGACAGAGAGAGAGACAGAGAGAGAGAGAGAGAGACAGACAGAGAGAAACAGACAGAGAGAAAGACAGAGAGAGATAGAGACAGAGAGAGAGAGACAGAGAGAGAGAAACAGACAGAGAGAAACAGACAGAGAGAGACAGACAGAGAGAAACAGACAGAGAGAGAGAGAGAGAGAGAGAGAGAGAGAGAGAGAGAGGTGTGCTTCCTCTATTTCTCAGAACAGCTCAACAGTACTGTATCCTGTTGTCCTCAGTCACAGGTGATCATGAAGCAAGACTAAACTCCAGGAATGTCTTAGCTCTGTTCTTAGTTCTATCTGGTTCTACTGGATCAGAGCAGGCCTGTGGGCCCTGGGGACTTCAACCGGGCCTCAGTCCAACATAAACCACTGATACACACACACAGACACACACACACTGATCTGACTGGTCTCAGCAGTGAAACTGGATCCTCTTTAATCTCTGGATACAAGGTACATAAAGTATCATGAACTATGAAGTATCTCTTTTCATGCAGAGCGTATCTGTTGGCAAGGCACCAAGGTGTTCTTAATGTTGGCTTGTACGTGTTCTGCTTTGTGTTGTTGATAGAGAATGTAGAGTATAGAGGGTTCATTGTGTGTGTGGGTGTGTGTGCGTGTGCACGCGTGTGCGTGTCTGTGTGGGCGCGTGCGTGTGCGCACACTGTGGGTGTGTGCTTCCTCCCATCTTTCTCCCTGAAAAGCTCCTTCCTTAAGTATGTTGTAAAGCAGCAATGAAAGTCACATAGTTAAAAAGAAATCCACCTTCCTCTCCTCCCTCTCCTCTCCTCCCTCTCCTCCTTTCTTTCTTCCTTTCC
>NC_138302.1:24407500-24410000 GCF_965601325.2 Salmo salar | reverse complement strand
TGGGTTGGTTTTGGAGCTGATTTGCTCTGGTAAATCTGGTCTTTAAAAATGCCTGATAGAAACAGGGATAGTGGGAGTTTATGGTCTTTGGTAGGATGGAGAGAGGAGGAGTCATGTTGTACTAGTGGATGGTAATACTGTACTGGACGGGCTAGTGAGGGGTGGGAGGGATTTGTATTTATTATGGATACACTTTAGTTCCTGCCAAGGCAGCAGCTACTCTTCCTGGGGTCCAGCAAAACTAAGGCAGTTATACCATTTTAAAACCGTTACAATACATTCACAACAGATTTTCATAATCTATGCCACAGATTTTTGATGTACCGATTCCATGGTACAGGGTGTATGAGTTGATATATAAAATGACGCAAGATACAAGATTCAAGACTTTAAGACTTTTCAGTTAAAATTATATGTTGAATAAAATGTTGAATATTTGGGGCGTACAACTATCGCAGCTCCAGATTTTGCTGTGAGGATACAGAATCAATAGACCACCAGGTAGCCTGTTTAGGAATGAAAAAGCATAACATTAATCTATAATGGACCCTAGAAATAGCATCGTTGGGAGATTTGGAGAGACCTGGTCAGTCAATTACTACTATATTAATACTCTTAGCAGAAGTATTTATATTTAACTCGCAATCTGTGGATTCTATTCGATTAGATAGATTCAAATTGTATGTTAAACATCACAGTATAGTTGAAGGATATATGGTGCGTATAAAATCTGAAGAGGGTGGCCAGCAGAGATAGGTGGGATGGGTTGAGGGAAACTGAGGGTTGGGATGTGGAACTGGAGACAAGTGGTAGAATGACAGTCAAAGATAAAAGTAAAAATAAAGTCAAATAATTAAATGAAAAGAAGTTTAGTTGACACTAAAAAGGAATCCAATGCCTGTTTGCTTGATGCCGCGCGTACATATGCATACACACACACACCTGTATACACACACACACACACACACACACACACACACACTTGGCCTTGCTGTTTAGATTGTTGTTGTCCTTGATGTCTTGTTTTTGCATTGTTGTTTTCTGTTTTCCTTTGTCTCTTTTCTCTTGTTCTTTTCATTGCTTGTTGGCACATTGGGTGGTTGTGGTTGGAGGGGAACAGTGGCTTGGGAGGGTGAAGGTGTGGGGGGGGTCTTGGATGGTTGAGGAGCAGCTCTCTAGGGGAACTGTGGGGGGGTCTTGGATGGTTGGTGGCCTGGCTGTTGGGAGCTTGGACCGGAGCCCGAGAGGTCACTGGTTCAGGTCCCCAATTCAACTGCGTGAGGGATCTGTCCTTGGGCATGGTGCTTGACCCTGGTTGCTCCTGTGGGTCACTCTGGATGGGAGTGTCTGCTGGATTTTTGTATTTTATTTAACTAGTCAGTTAAGAACAAATTCTTATTTACAATGACGGCCTACCGGGGAACAGTGGGTTAACTGCCTTGTTCAGGGGCAGAATGACAGATTTTTACCTTGTCAGCTCGGGGATTCGATCTAGCAACCTTTCGGTTACTGGCCCAACACTCTAACCACTAGGCTACCTGCCGCCCGATGACTGAATGTAATGTCAATTTTGAGCGGCTTCACTGCAGGTAGATTGGATGTTTTAAAATTAAATTTTAAAACATTTAAAAAAATCACATTTTCATTATCATTCCATCCAACTCTTTCTCCCTCTTTTCCTTATTCCCCCATCTCTCTCTCTCACCCCATCTCTCTCTCTCCTTTACTTTCCTCTTTTCCTTATTCCCCCATCTCTCTCTCTCACCCCATCTCTCTCTCTCCTTTACTTTCCTCTTTTCCTTATTCCCCATCTCTCTCCTTTACTTTCCTCTTTTCCTTATTCCCCCATCTCTCTCTCCTTTACTTTACTCTTTTCCTTATTCCCCATCTCTCTCCTTTACTTTCCTCTTTTCCTTATTCCCCATCTCTCCCTCCTTTACTTTACTCTTTTCCTTATTCCCCCATCTCTCCCTCCTTTACTTTCCTCTTTTCCTTATTCCCCATCTCTCCCTCCTTTACTTTACTCTTTTCCTTATTCCCCATCTCTCCCTCCTTTACTTTACTCTTTTCCTTATTCCCCATCTCTCCCTCCTTTACTTTACTCTTTTCCTTATTCCCCCATCTCTCCCTCCTTTACTTTCCTCTTTTCTTTCTCCTCTTACTCCCCCTCTCTTTCTTACTTTCCCTACCTTTTATTCCCCCTCTATTTCTCTCCCTCTCTCAATGTAACAGCTCAGTCTTTATTTGTCCCTTTTCCCCCTCTCCTCCTCTCCTCCCCCCTCCTCTCTCTCCTCCTCCTCCCCCTCGCTCTCCTCCTCTCCTCCCCCTCCTCTCCTCCTCTCCCTCCTCCCCCTCTCCTCCCCCTGTCAATTAGCTCATGTAAACTTTGCTTTCCCTCATTGTTTTTTCCAGAGGAAAGTGCCTCTGCTTTTAATTAAGCCCCGAGCTACAGGCTCTGACTACTATAAAATACAACCTCCAACCCCCTCCTCCTCCTCCT